>NC_090250.1:48916546-48924046 GCF_037325665.1 Littorina saxatilis | reverse complement strand
TACTTCAATTTGTGATGGATACTTGGGCCGACGTGAAATTGTGAAGTGAGATCTGATTTTGCACAGAGACAGTTGGGAAACAATCATGGCTGCTCACTTGACCGTCACGGCTTTAAGTCTGCTGATTGCCGGTCAGCTGTTTATTTAATTTTTTAGTATATAATTTTTTTCTTTCTTGATATTTTCTTTTGCATCTATAGTGTTAAAGGCACAGTGCGCCTCCCGTAAACCATCATATATACTGTCAGGCTTTTACACACAGTACAAACACCCTTCCATTTGAACGCTCACCAAACGGGAACATCCTAGGTGCCCTACGTAAAGAGCGAGCAATTTTCAAACATTAATTTTGCGGAGAGAGTGTCAGAGACAATCGGACCGTGGTGCGTTTTGGCGCTAGGCCTAACTTTTAATATCTAAATGATAAATTGACAGCTTGTTACACAAACATTCTTAAATCATAAAAGAATTCTTTTTTCATCAAGACAAGATCAGTACAATTCGAAGTTTTGAAAGTTTGAAAAAAGAAAAGCCCAGAAGCAGGGTCACGCAAGGTCGTGGTTCTCGTAGCAGACGACGGTTTATACCTATCGCCAGTTCCTCTGAACAGTCAAAAGCAATCGCTAGAGTTCTTGTGAACCACAGCCGTTTGTTTCGTGCATAGTCAGAGGTACTTAATAACGTGCTATTGCAGATAAGCTCACATCGAGTCGCATTCAAATTACTAACTGACGACTACATTGTGAAAAAGGGAAACTTGATCACACGGGTTCACGATGGCTCAGGGGTAAGATAAACCACGCAAAAATAAATTCTTTGAAAATTGCTCGCTCTTTACGGAGGGCACCTAGGATGTTCCCGTTTGGTGAGCGTTCAAATGGAAGGGTGTTTGTACTGTGTGTAAAAGCCTGACAGTATCTGTGATGGTTTACGGGACGCGCACTGTGCCTTTAAGTTTTCTGTAAAAAATTATAAAAGTGTTTTCATTCTTGACCGTCCCTCTGAGGACAAGGTATGACTGGCGGGGGGGAGGGGAGACGGGGGCGTCCATTCACGTAAAACCCCACACGTGCAAAAATATAAATACATTTTAAAAAAAATACAAGAGCACGTGGGAGTCGCAGCCCTCGAACGCAGAAGAAAGAAAAACTCTTGACCTGATCAATCCATAAATTCAAAGCAATCGCGTATAGTTTATCTTTATTGTTAAGTAAAGTATTTATGGTCACGATAGTCTCGGACACGGGTCAACTTTATGTGCAGACCCAGAGACGGAAGCCATGTCCCACCCCCGTGTCACCACAATGGCACGTAAAAGACCTTGGTCATTCTGCCATAAGTGCAGGTGGCTGAATACACCTAAACACGCAGACACCTGGGTAGCGCGACTCCGTTGCTGCTAGCTTTCCACTGGGAGGAAGCGACCCGAATTTCCCAGCGATGGGACAATAAAGTAATGAGAAATGAGAGAGAGAGAAATGAGAAATTGCACTAGTACTGAACTGTTATAGATGCTGTTGTGATGCTAAGTTTTAGTGTCCCAAATTCAAGGAAACTGTTGTAAAGAACAAAACTTTACAGACCGAGGTAACCGCAGTAGTGTTGTTGTAACAGATGCAAAATCCTTGTAAAACGACAATTGTGAACTTAATATTTCGCGCATACTATAGTGTTCGTATTCACCTGAACGCACATTGACTCCACAGCAGGCTGTTGACGTAGAGAACTGACTGAGTACTCGAAGCTTGAATTTTTCTCCAAAATGTTGGTAAGTGTGTGATAACACGTGGATAGCGAAGGTGTGTTTATGGCTGGCTGTGGTGTGGGTACTAAACTATTATTTTATTTGGGATGTGATCCCATGTTTTATGTTTTAATCTATTGACGAGCTAAAGGAGAAAGAAAGACTGTTTGTAGGCTACCCAAAATTCAGACAATAAAGTTGTACTGTATTGTAATGATTGTGTTGTGTTGTGTTGTGTTGTGTTGTGTTGTGTTGTGTTGTGTTGTGTTGTGTTGTGTTACGTCTTGTCTTGTCTTGTCTTGTCTTGTCTTTTATGGTATCGTATGGTATGGTATGATATGGTATGGTATGGTATGGTGTGGTGTGGTGTGGTGTGGTGTGACATAATTATATTGCATCGGATTGCATGGTTATGTATGGTGTTGAGTTGCGTTGCGTTGTATTGTATTGTATTGTGTTCAGTTGTGTTGTTATGTATTGTATTGTATTGAATTGTATTGTGTTGTGTTGTGTTGTGTTGTGTTGTGTTGTGGTTGTGTTGTGTTTGTGTTGTGTTGTGTTGTGTTGTATCATATTGCATTGTATTGTATTTTGTTGTGTTGTATTGTATTGTATTGTATTGTATTGTATTGCATTGCATTGCATTGTACTGTACTGTACTGTACTGTACTGTACTGTACTGTATAACTTATGAGAGGTGCCTGTGACCAGGTGCGCTGGGTGCGTGTCCCGACGGGTGGCTGAGGGCGGGTGGCTACTGCTACTGGCTGGCACCGTCCACCGTGTCGTTCCAGGACGCCCAGGGGATTTGCTCCTCCAAGGAGGCGTCTCTCGTCTCGCTGGCTACTCGTCAAGACCTGGTACACTCTCAACCATTTCGTTTAAACAGTATTTTATTCGTAAACAGACACATGCTAATATAACAACATCATTGAAAAGGAGCACAACAAGTTTAAAACTTATGATAAGTGCTCACATAAACATGCCAGAAATTTCATGGCGGAATATGATCAATGCGACACATTTTTTGAAAAAAAGAAAAGAAAATTTTTTCACTTCATCACTATCATCCTTTTTGCGTGAGCTGTCGTGTACAGTATACCTGTACGCGCGTACACTAGAACTGTTGTTTTAATTTTGGTGGCGGTTTCAAATTATGACACCTTTGGATGCAATCACGACTCACTTCACTCGCAAACCAGATTACGCAATTTGTGAGCACGTAAAAGAAAACTACAATGAAAAAGCGTGCATTCATTGTTCAAGTAGTGCCACACACAAAATGCTAGAATCTGTTTTTTATTTTGAAATATTTAGTTTTTTGCGTGTGAGTGCATGTCCAACAGTTTGAATGAGACGAAAAAAATAACAACAACAACATAAACACACACAACCTTGTGCAAACACTACAACAACATAAACACACACAACCTTGTGCAAACACGACAACAACATAAACACACACAACCTTGTGCAAACACGACAACAACATAAACACACACAATCTTGTGCAAACACTACAACAACATAAACACACACAATCTTGTGCAAACACGACAACAACATAAACACACACAATCTTGTGCAAACACTACAACAACATAAACACACACAACCTTGTGCAAACACTACAACAACATAAACACACACAACCTTGTGCAAACACGACAACAACATAAACACACACAACCTTGTGCAAACACGACAACAACATAAACACACACAATCTTGTGCAAACACTACAACAACATAAACACACACAATCTTGTGCAAACACGACAACAACATAAACACACACAATCTTGTGCAAACACGACAACAACATAAACACACACAATCTTGTGCAAACACTACAACAACATAAACACACACAATCTTGTGCAAACACTACACCAATTCAGATTTAACGCCCTCGTTGATAGCGGTGGCTAGTTTTGGACATGTTTTGTTACAACGCTTCCCATGTTTGTTTGTTTGTTTGTTTGCTTAACGACCAGCCGACCACGAAGGGCCATATCAGGCCGGTGCTGCTTTGACATATAACGTGCGCCACACACAAGACAGAAGTCGCAGCACAGGCTTCATGTCTCACCCAGTCACATTATTCTGACACCGGACCAACCAGTCCTAGCACTAACCCCATAATGCCAGACGCCAGGCGGAGCAGCCACTAGATTGCCAATTTTAAAGTCTTAGGTATGACCCGGCCGGGGTTCGAAACCACGACCTCCTGATCACGGGGCGCCGGACGCCTTACCACTAGGCCAACCATGCCGGGCTTCCCATGTACACCACCTGAGATCTGACCAGCATTGGTGTGCGCTGCAGGCATCCTTCCATTCGGTCAAATACTAAAAACAACAGGCTGGCTGCTCACGTAAAAGCCTCGCTAGACCTGAATTGGTGAGGGGCCAAGTTTAATCTGAAAATGTTAAACTCTTACACTATTATTGTATGCTTTCGTGCACAGATACATGTCACGAATGAGACCTGTGTACATGTTTCAGAACGCCACGCTGGCAGTGGCGGCGTCTGTCAGTGGCGTGAAACAGACGTGGTCGTGTCTGCGCTATGACCCCTCTTTCCAGGCCTGGGTGTGGCTGGACGGAACGCCCTATGCCGCCAACACTGTGTAAGAATGCACGTGCACACTGAGACAAACCGATAAACAGACACACCAACAGACAAGCAAAAAGACAGACAAACAAACAACCGGGCCTTGGTCCGACACCCGTTTTTTTGACGCAAGTCATGCTTGTTGCTAGCCTTTCGCTATGCCGCAAGACAGCGAGAGTGAAAATGAAACGGTTTGATGGCTCGCTGAGCAAGAATTAAACATTGGTCGTTATAGACAGGGGTCGCTATAGAAAGGTGAAATATATAGTTGAAAAGTTTGTCTGGGATCCTTAGGACGGTCGTTGTGGGCAGGTGCTCGCTTTCGGGAGGTGGTCTCAAGGACAAGGACACGTTCGACTGTATTGTATTGTGTTGTATTGTATTGTATTGTATTGTACTGTTGTAACCGAGTGCCGTAACACTACGATCACCTCGGGAGGCGAAGTGCAATCAAACAGGATTGAAAATGTTAGGGCTAATTTCTTAGCCCTATAAAAACTGTTATGCAAACCCGAAGGTTTCCATGAACATACAGACAATCGGAAACCACCAGACCCCATCACAAACAGAATTCCACAATCCACCGGTGTTGACTTAAAGGCCAACAACTCGGGTGCAGAGTCTGCTGTGAAAGGAGCGGTAGCCTCCCCTGTCACAATCGCCCCCGTTTGAATGAACTCCGTCCCGAAGTTCCGAACCGGGGGACCACTGTCCATCCCAAGTTCGCAGAATGGGAACAGCACGAAAATGTTCAGTGGTCATATTATGCCATTACCTGAACATATCATGCCGAGTCCCATCCCTGCTCGCAAGCGCCAGATGTAACCGAGTGCCGTAACACTACGATCACCTCGGGAGGCGAAGTGCAATCAAACAGGATTGAAAATGTTAGGGCTAATTTCTTAGCCCTATAAAAAATGTTATGCAAACCCGAAGGTTTCCATGAACATACAGACAATCGGAAACCACCAGACCCCATCACATACAGAATTCCACAATCCACCGGTGTTGACTTAAAGGCCAACAACTCGGGTGCAGAGTCTGCTGTGAAAGGAGCGGTAGCCTCCCCTGTCACACTGTATTGCTCTGTATTGTATTACATTACATTGCATTGTATTGTATTGTATTGTATTGTATTGCATTGTATTGCATTGCATTGCATTGTATTGTATTGTATTGTATTGTATTGTATTGTATTGCATTGTATTGCATTGCATTGCATTGCATTGTATTGTATTGTATTGTATTGTATTGTATTGTATTGTATTAGGTAAAGGTTTGTTGTTTTCAAGTAAGTTAAGAAAAACTGTTTATTTGTATTTTGTAACAATTATCGTTTCTCCCTTTTTACGTTTAGACAAGTTTTGACTAAATGTTTTAATTAACATAGATGGGGAATCGAGACGAGGGTCGTGGTGTATGTGTGTGTGTCTGTCTGTCTGTGCGTGTGTGTGTGTGTGTGTGTGTAGAGCGATTCAGACTAAACTACTGGACCGATCTTTATGAAATTTGACATGAGAGTTCCTGGGAATGATATCCCCGGACTCTTTTTTTATTTTTTCGATAAATACCTTTGATGACGTCATATCCGGCTTTTTGTAAAAGTTGAGGCGGCACTGTCACATGACACATCCTCATTTTTCAATCATATTTGTTGAAATTTTGGCAAAGCAATCTTCGACGAAGGCCGGACTTTGGTATTGAATTTCAGGTTGGTGGCTTAAAAAATAATTAATGAATTTGGTAATTAAAAATCGGAAACTTGTCATTAAAATGTGGGTTTTTTTAAACGATCCAAAAACAATTTCATCTTATTCTTCGTCATTTCTGATTCCAAAAACATATCCATATTTTATATTTGGATTACAAACAAGCTCTGAAAATTAAAAATATGAACATTATGATTAAAATTAATTGTCCGAAATCGATTTAGAAACAATTTCATCTTATTCCTTGTCGGTCCCTGATTCCAAAAACATATAGATATGATATGTTTGGATTAAAAACAAACTCAGTACGCTAAAAAGAATAGAGATACAGAAAAGCGTGTTATCTTGCTCAGCGCGACCATTACCGCACTATTATGGCTTGTCGATTTCACTGCCTTTGCCACGAGCGGTGGACTTACGAAACTACGAGTATGCGGTCTTGGTGAAAAAATGCAGTGCGTTCAGTTTCATTCTGTGAGTTCGACAGCTTCACTAAATGTTGTTATTTCGCCTTACGCGACTTGTTTAATGTTTATTATCATTTCATTCAGTAGATTCACGTACCTCCATGGGGTTTTGTGAAATAAAGCCTTGTCTTGCCTTGTCTTGCCAGGCCTTGGTGGGGGGACAAGGAGCCGACTCTCCACTCCCGGGGAGACACGACGGAGGCCTGTGCGGCGCTTGACTCTGCTGCTTCCAGGCTGCATCGTGTGGCCTGTACTGACCGCGCCTCCCCTGTCTGTCGTCGCTCTGCTTGTGAGTCTGTCTGTCTGTCTGTCTGGCTGTCTGACTATCTGGCTGGCTGGCTGGCTGGCTGGCTGGCTGGCTGTCTGGCTGTCGGTCTGTCTATCTGTCTGTCTGATATGTCTGTCTGCCTGTCTGTCTGTCTGGCTGGCTGGTTGGCTGGTTGGCTGGCTGGCTGTCGGTCTGTCTGTCTGTCTGATATGTCTGTCTTCCTGTCTGTCTGTCTGGCTGGCTGGCTGGCTGGCTGGGTGTTTGCTGTTTGCGCCTGTAGTGAAAGCGCCTCCCCTGTCTGTCGTTCTGCTTGTGACTCTGTCTGTCTGTCTGTCTGTCTGTCTGTCTGTCTGTCTGTCTGTCTGTCTGTCTGTCTGTCTGTCTGTCTGATCTGTCCTGTCCTGTCTGTTCTGCCAACCTTTCGCAGTCACGAACACAGTAACTGAGATGGGCACTAAAAAGGACGTGATAATCGTCCTGTGGTCCAGGCATCAATTCAGGTTTGTTGTTTCTTTCTTGTAGTGAGCATTCGCTCATTGAACACTTGATGTGAAACAGAATGTTCCTCAAACTGTCGGGCTAGCAGGTTGGCCGCGGGTAGAAGATAATATATCTCCCACCCCTCTCTTTCGGACGGAAATAGGTAAGTCATGAACAAGAACAAGAATTTATTTCGCCATATAGCATAACAGCCCC
>NC_090250.1:48901393-48916346 GCF_037325665.1 Littorina saxatilis | reverse complement strand
CCGGCAGACACGCTCACGTGGGATGACCGAGACTGCGGAGAGCTCCACAACTACATCTGCAAGAAGCCAGGTGAGTAGACACGATGACGTCATCTGTTTCAGTTTGAAATGTACAAAGCCAGGATCAACTAACAAACTAAAATGGGCTTTACTTTGTTACATTTGAGGATGAAAGTCGCTTGTTCATTTCAAAGCTTGTTATTCTCTCAGGTGCCAGGAGACTGGTTCCGTATAACTCTCGCTTACTCCATTACACATGTTGTGTGCATTGAGAGCGCTTACTTCCGTTTGGTTATTTGATCTTTACTTTGTTAGTATTAAGATTTAATGTTGAGCCTTGCCTTCCACAGTCTGACATAAAATGATACTGTTAAAGAACAAAAAGAAAGAAAAGGCACGATACAAAATTAATACAATAGCAAGATCTAGATCAGCATTTTTCAGGACGTGTACGGGAACGTATACGGGTAACGTCATCAAATCTAGTTTTTACGTCACGCGTTTGCCAAGATCTGCAGTCTTGGTGGGAGCAAAACAACGTATGCATTTGGAACATTGGAGAAAAAAGTGAGTCACGGGTGACGCAATATCTACACGTACACGTACAGGTCTTTGCGTTCGACCATCTAGAACACTGTAATATACAACCACGCACTCTACAACTAACTATTAGCTGCTGCTGATGCTCCCAATGATGATGATGATGATGATGATGATGATGATGACGATGACGATGACGATGATGATGATGACGATGACGATGACGATGATGATGATGATGATGATGATGATGATGATGATGATGATGGTGATGATGACCGAATGCATAACACAGGAGAAAATAAGGGCTCTAAACTCAGCCAAGAATTGACCCTAAGTGAGAGCCTTGCGGCGCCAGTCTCGGGGGCCTAGGACAGTCAAGAAATGTCAAATAAACTAGTGGATTTCATCCTCTACACTTCCATTACATCATGCTGTATATGTGTAGACTAGATGATTACCCGCTTCACCAGGTACCGGCTTCGCCGGGAAGAAGTAGAGCCGAACACCAGGCTGCGCCTGGGACCCGGCACGCCGGCTTCGCCGGCGTACAAAGGAAAGGAGATAAACGCGCAAAACACTGGAGACCTTCTAAAAATAGTAACGTGCAGTGACCTTCTAAAAATAGTAACGTAGTAACGGGAATAATTATGGATTGACGCCACACCGCGGAGGAAGGGAGATAATCGCGGCTGAAAACACTGGAGAAGATAAGGAAGAGTTACTGGTAGTGGATCCCGACAAAAGACAACAACAACAAAAAATCGGTTCAGCGCGCACAGCGTTGCGCGCCGAGAGCACGTGTGTTACAGTATTACCTGGCAAACCAGTACTATCTGGATAGCAGTGAACAAGTAAGGACTTCTCCCTGAACGAAACTTCTTTTGCCTTTGCGAGCAGTTTTAAAGCGTCCCGTACACAGGTCTAACATTGTAGCCGTCGCGAGATGCTCAAGCAATGATGCTATACAAAATTAAACAAAAAAGTTATGAGCGAAGCTCTCACGGCGAAAACACACACACGCACCGCCCCTGTATACTGGCTGGTAGCGTGTAGTCTTTCACCCACACTGACACGTCAATATCGCTATCCGGCTTTTCTTTTCGGGTTCACTCACTCTCTCTCCACCCCCCTCCATCTCTCTCTCTCTCTCTCTCTCTCTCTCTCTCTCTCTCTCTCTTTATCTCTCTCTCTCTCTCTCTTCCTCCCTCTTTCTCTCTCTCTGTCTCTTGCTAGCTCTGTCTCTCGCTCGCTCTCTCTTCCTCCCTCTTTCTCTCTCTCTCTTTATATATCTCTCTCTTTATCTCTCTCTCTCTCTCTTTATATATATATCTCTCTCTCTCTTCCTCCCTCTTTCTCTCTCTCTGTCTCGCTCGCTCTCACGGTCTCTCGCTCTCTCTCTCTCTCTCGCTCTCTGTCTCTCTCTCTCTCTCTCTCTCTCTCTCTCTCTCTCTCTCTCTCTCTCTCTCTCTCTCTCTCTGAGCTTATGTGAGCGCGCGTGTCAACTGCAGACATCATGTTTATTTGAAGAAAATGCCGCAATTTCCTGCTGCTTCAAAGCTCAGACACTGAAGACAAAAGCACTAAAAGTCTCTCACTTTTATAGTGTCTGTTGAAAATCAGTTTTTTAACAGAAACAAAAAATCCACATTGATACAAGAATGGCGGAAAATGGTGAAAAATCTGAGTCAAGCGGATAGGAAACCGGTGATAAATTCTGTAAACTATGTAATACGACTGTAATGCAGTTTGATGTCAAGTACATCTAACACAAATTAAGTAAACATTTACTGCAAGAACATCTGATACCTGGCAAATGCTTGTCACTTGTGTCTGTAATACGACAATGGCCAGTAGAAGAAAAATCAACCGGACAGAATTAACAGAACGAAACTAACGAAAAAACGACTATGTAACACGGTCTTTAGTATTGAGCAGGATGCTATAAGTCGGTCACGGTTATGAGTCAGAGCCACAGCTAGTACCGTCTACGTCCTTACTCCGGGCTCGCCAGTTATTATTACGCTTTCAAGTTTCTCTTTGTGGGATGCTTCTCACAGTGTCAGTGTCTGTCAGTGTCTCTCTCTCTCTCTCTCTCTCTCTCTCTCTCTCTCTCTCTCTCTCTCTCTCTCTCTCTCTCTCTCTCTCTCTCTCTCTCTCTCTCTCTCTCTCTTTATCTGTACTCTGTGTGTGTGCGTGCGTGTGTGTGTGTGTGTGTGTGTGTGTGAGTGTGTGTGTGTGTGTTGGGGGTGGGGGCTGGTGGAGGGGGGACAAAAAGGAAAAACGGAACTAGATCACTACAATGCAACACATTCAATGAATGATAGTTTGCCACAATTGCATATATGTGTATACCGGCTTACATTCTTCTCGTCCTCTTTGTCTGCCGCAAGTCCTCTTTCGCCACAAAACGCTACAAGCAGGGCACAGATGAAAAATAGCGACACGTGCATTTTGCAGCCGAACTTCATGACGCGCGCGTAAAAGGGGAATCCCCGGGAGTTCCCATTGCTTGAGAGAATGATATAAAAATGAAAATGTAACAAAACGCGAAAATGTGGCAGTTTGTCAGTAGGCTTGATATTTATCACTCGTATCATAGGAGTATTTTAAGTGTCTTCCACAAGCAGCGAAAGTGCAGAAATGGCTATTTTGACCCATTTGACCAGATAGTACTGGCCAACCAGACAGTACTGTAACACACGTGTTGAAATATCTCATCGATGAGGTTGTGTCCGGGGTGTAGCTGAAAACGGTCTCCAAATTTAAAAAAGATCCACCGAGAACTTTGGCCGTGCATCGCGGACACACACACACACACACACACACACACACACACACACAGACAGACAGACAGACAGACAGACACAAGTCGTATATATATATATAGATAGAAGCCAGATCAACGCCTAGCGGTAGCAGTGCATGTTATTGCGAGGTATGGGAAGCCTTGGCTTACTATGGTACCAATGCTATGATTCGGATATTGAAAACTTTGCTTTGTCTCACTGCCAGCTATGAATGATTCAGGGACAGTCTGAATAGCAGTTTGAGGAAAACATGGTTTAGCTGGACTGTTGCTCATCCTAAAGTGAGAGTTTTTTGCGTTATTCTACTCCTGTATAATATATATATATATAATGTGTGTGTGTGTGTGTGTGTGTGTGTGTGTGTGTGTGTGTGTGTGTGTGTGTGTGTGTGTGTGTGTGTGTGTGTGTGTGTGTGTGTTGACAGCCGCACCACTCAGCACCACAACCCCAGTGACTAACACACCGTGGCAGCCCTCAGGTAAGGACACAGACTGTTTCTAAGTCTACGCATTTGTTGGCTTTTGTGGAGTTCGCGTTTAGTTATGAAACTGTAGTAGAGACTTCCCCCTAACCAAGTGACATCTAAGACAAAAGCCCCGCCCACCTCGTGTCGAGTGCCTGTGGATTTGCCCTGCGGAGCAATCCATGTTGTAGTGACATTTCCACGTCAGTGTTTTGTCCACTTGTTTTTAACCGAAAATTCGTTGTCCCCCAATAAACCTTGACCTTGGGTCTGTTAATTATGCTGAGTCACGGGGTCCTGCAAGTCGTGAATCAATGTGTATATGTTAATACAGTTAATCTGTGAAACCAGAGAATACGTGTATTAACTAGGTAATACATGAATTAACTGACGGAAAAAAACAGTTAATTCATGTATTACCTAAAATAGTTTAGTTAATACACGTATTCCCTGGTTTCACAGATTAACTGTAACATATACACCGATTAACAGTTCCGCGGCCATATTGGAATTCGCGCATGTGCAGATCGGTTTTTTCGAGTGTCTTTTATTCTTCCTCTTTTTCTTCGGTTGATTAGAACGCGTAGATTCAGTCTGCAGAAAGTGCAATTTTGTAGTCTTCCAGCTTTGAAGTTGCATTTGAGTGTCCGAAGAATGAGTGTAAAGATTCTTAGAATTACATCGGGCACACAAACACACGATTTTTCTTGTTTTTCTGGTTGATTTGAACGCATGCGCAGATCGTTTTTTCGTATGTGTTTGTTCTTCCTCCTCTTCCGGTTTCCTTATGTAAGCGCCGGAACTGTTAACTTGTGTATTTCTTTTTATACAAACAAGGCTTCGCGGAGCTAAGGAATCATATGCCAAAATATATGGCTTGGCCACCAAGACTAAAACAGTCCGTGATGACAATGACACAATGACATCAGATTCTCGAAGATTACGTTTCTGGAAATAGTTCTGGAATTGCAAGCATTTTCAAAGTATTGCAAATCTCTGGATGCACGGCTGCTTGAAACGAGCCTCGGAGCAACTCTTTCCTGCCACTAAACTGTGCAAACGCGAGAAAGAGTAGGAGAGAGACAGAGCAACTTGTTTTTTTAAGGAAAGGAATTGTTGTGTTTTGTCCTTTTTGGATGCATTGACCTACCTATTTGAGATGTGTAATGAGCCTGGAACTAGGGTCTGGTAGTCCTCAAAGCTTACGCAGAAGGTTAAACTGTCCATGGCTGTAGAGATAGTGGCGCTAGCGAAAGCAACGGGTTGGAAAGTTATGATTGAGCACATAGTGAGATCATTTGTACAACTGAAGGTCAGCGATCAGAGATGATTGAGCCTTTGTCTCTGAGTTCAGCGAATGTCAGTCCCGTTCGGCGTTGCTGAACTCCAATAGGCAATGTGACCGAAAAGGAAACGTATTTAGCCCTTGATCCTAGGAGACACTCTGTGTGACTTTTCCGACCGCTGACTACAAATTGTGGTCACTTTCTTCAGCCACCACGGCCAGACATCGCTTTTGACGCTTCGTCGCATACCATGCGTCACAAAAACGCTTGACACCACATGCCATCAAAGTCCTAAAATGTCCACGAGACGAGGCTTCACAGTATGATCACAACAACGATGCACAGCATAGTATGATCACAGCAACCACGCACACCACAGTATGATCACAACAACGATGCACACCACAGTATGATCACAACAACGATGCACACCACAGTATGATCACAACAGCCATGCACACCACAGTATGATCACAACAACGATGCACACCACAGTATGATCACAACAGCCATGCACACCACAGTATGATCACAGCAACGATGCACACCACAGTATGATCACAACAACGATGCACACCACAGTATGATCACAACAACGATGCACACCACAGAATGATCACAGCAACGATGCACACCACAGTATGATCACAACAGCCATCCACACCACAGTATGATCACAGCAACGATGCACACCACAGAATGATCACAGCAACGATGCACACCACAGTATGATCACAGCAACGATGCACACCACAGAATGATCACAGCAACGATGCACACCACAGTATGATCACAACAACGGTGCACAGCACAGTATGATCACAGCAACGATGCACACCACGGACAGAAAAACACGAGACTCTACGGACAACGCAACACAAGACGAGACGGCCCCACCGAACGCCACAAACGCACTCAACCTCTCCAAATCATCCTCTGATGATGACTCAGTGGATATGTCCAGTTTGATTACATATCTTGTAACCGTACTGGTCATCGGTGCATTCCTTGCTTTCGTCCTCGTCCTCCTCATCTCACGTGAAAAAACGGCACGTGCTCAGCGGCAGCGAAGGGGCCGACCTGGGTCAGCTTCACGACAGCATCACTGTCACGACCTCACTCGGAACCGGCAAGACGACACTCACGGCCAGCATGACATCCCTCACGGCCAACATGACGCCACTCAGGCCCAACATGACGTCACTCGGGGCCAACTTTACGTCACTCGGGGCCAACATGACGTCATTCAAGTCCAGTATGAAGTAGGCCGGTTGGGCCAGATGTGTGTAGCTACACTGGCGGGTGACAGAGCGACGCCTGGGCAGGGCGACACCCGTGTCCTAGACGGCGGAGTTCTGGGCAGAGGCGACCGGGCGGGCCTTGTCATCAGACACACTTGTGCGGGCGAAGCTGCTGTACTGTTCCCACATGGTGTTGTTGCGGCTGCCAGGACTGCGGGACAGGATAGAGCGGGGGGCGTCAACCAGCAAGCAGCACTGGGTGACCTGGTCAGCCACAACGCCCGAGAAAACCGAGCGAGGGTGACCGCCAGGGCTCCGAGTGCCAGAAACCGTCCTGCTTGAGATGGAACTAACTCATGAAGAGAAAACGCTGGCTGGGGCCTTGTGCGTTGATGAAAAGCTGGTGGTTGACCCACTGCACAAAGACGACGAATACAGGCTTGCTACATATGACAAGGACGATTCAGAATCATTGCAGACTCCGAGGCTGAGGTGCACAACGCGAAACTGGGTGTCACCCGACTGGTCGGAAACAAGCGCTTCGTGGCGTGATTAGTTGAAAACACAACAAGGTCATCCGACTGGTCGGGAACAAGCGCTTCGTGGCGTGATTAGTTGAAATCACAAGGTCACCCGACTGGTCGGGAACAAGCGCTTTGTTGCGTGATTAGTTGAAATCACAACAATGTCACCCGACTGGTCGGGAACAAGTGCTTCGTGGCGTGATTAGTTGAAATCACAACAAATATCGATTTCAACCAATCCGACCTCGTGGCTGCGTACCAACCCATTTAGGTAGCACGGGGTTTCGCTTCGTGCATCTCAGCACAGATCACGACATTCTCTTGAAACCCTTGGCCGATTGCAAGCAGGGGTGTCCTCGGATGATCCCACACTTGTGTTTCCATGGTTAAAAGATTACTACATTGTCATGTGCGTCTGTTGACAATCTTCTATAACAAACAAATATGTAAAAAGGTGCAAGTCAAGATGCACCTTTTTTGCTTGCACGCTTACAGCCACATGTGCAAGTAACGACACCGGACCGTGCCAAGAAAATGAGATTGTCATCATCACCGCTGTATCACTGAAAGTAGAGATGGAAGTGAAGTGAGGTTATAGTCAGAAACATGGACTTCATGAACAATTGTGACCTTCCACGACGGAATGAGTCGCTTGTCACCTTTGCATGATTTTCATATGTTTACATTTTCCTAAATACTTTTTTATGTTCTATCCAGTGGTGAAACCCGTTTTAGAAAAGAACGAAAACTGTTCGAGTTATAAGCCTGTGACTGAGGTGACCCTCATACTGTTACCACAGTCCCCCCGGACTTATATTAAGCCTAGCGCAGAACTGCGCGAGGTGACCTGCGACTCATTTCGTGGTGGAGGGTCACAATTAGCACACCTTCCCTGACACTAAAACAAACAAAGACACAGTCAACCTTCATATCCATGGAAAGAATTTCTATTCAGATTTTATTTTTCAAGAGACTCAAGCAGCAGCTACTTGAAGGTTTCCATTGCAGTCTGAATCTTCTGGACGGCCAGCTCCAGCGGCAATGGTGGGCTTTGCTCATTGTGTTTTCAGTCTGAATCTTCTGGACTGCCAACTCCAGCGGCAATGGTGGGCTTTGCTCATTGTCTTTTCAAATGGCAGGTTGTGTATATTTGTTTCATGAAATTGGGTTAATTGGGACAGTATCACAACCTGGGAGAAGTGAAATATGACCACATAATTAGCGGTGAGTGAGGATCTATGATTGTGCAATTATAACTATCATGAATACTCCGTCTCTTGGTCACTTGAAATAAAAGGCTTTTGTGCACATAAGTTACATCGTTAGGTGTGTGTGTGTGTGTGTGTGTGTGTGTGTGTGTGTGTGTGTGTGTGTGTGTGTGTGTGTGTTTGGCTTGTGTATGTGTGCCCGCGCCTGACTGTCTGTCTGCGTGCGTGCGCCTGTCTGTGTGGGTGCGTGCGTGTGTGTGGGTGTGTGCGGGTGTGTGTGCGTGTGTGTGTGTGTGTGTCTTTGCCCCATGACTAAAGTATGAAATTATCAACGTTAAAGAGCGTGAGCTACGATGTTACAGGGCAGTGCAAGGGGTGGGCCATGATATCAGGGGACTACTACCATGTCACGATGTTACAGGGCAGTGCAAGGGGTGGGCCATGATATCAGGGGACTACTACCATGTCACAGACACCATGCTCGGCGCCTCCACGAGCAGGGACGAAGGTCACGGTCCACCAATGTCCAGAATCTATCCCGGAAATACAGGTACGTTCAGTCACCTCTGACATGTAAGGTACGATGTGAACATTTACAGATATGGCATTTTTACACCCCCGGTATAGGGGTGTGTATAGGATTCGCTTGATGTGTTTGTTTGTTTGTTTGGGTGTGTGTTTGTGTTCGCATATAGATCTCAAGAATGAACGGACCGATCGTCACCAAACTTGGTGAACAGGTTCTATACATTCCTGAGACGGTCCTTACAAAAATTGGGACCCGTCAAACACACGGTTAGGGAGTAATGGTGGATTAAAATTATACAAGGATTTATAGAGGAACATCTTAATGGTCAAAGAGAAATAACCATTCTCAGTCAGTCACTGCCACCAACTGAGAAGGTTATTTCCCTTTGACGGGGGTGTTTTTCCTACCTCGGAGGAATTTCTTGTTTGTTTGTGTGTTTGTGTGTTTGTGTTCGCATATAGATCTCAAGAATGAACGGACCGATCGTCACCAAACTTGGTGAACAGGTTCTATACATTCCTGAGACGGTCCTTACAAAAATTGGGACCAGTCAAACACACGGTTAGGGAGTTATTGGTGGATTAAGATTAAGAGTGACATATTAATGGTCAAAGGGAAATAACCTTCTCAGTTGGTGGCAGTGAGAATGGTTATTTCCCTTTGACCAACGGGGGTGTTTTTCCTACCTCGACGTACCCTTTCGCAATGGACCCTGTGTTTACATTCTGACTTCTGACTTCTGACTTCTGACTTCTGACTTCTGACTTTCTCTCTTCTGACTTCTGACTTCTGACTTCTGACTTTCTCTCTTCTGACTTCTGACTTCTGACTTCTGACTTCTGACTTCTGACTTTCTCTCTTCTGACTTCTGACTTCTGACTTCTGACTTCTGACTTTCTCTCTTCTGACTTCTGACTTCTGACTTTTGACTTTTGACTTCTGACTTCTGACTTCTGACTTCGGGGGTGTTTTTCCGACCTCGGGGGAATTTCTTGTTGTTTTTGTTTTTCTGTACTGGGCTTTAGAAATATACCGCTTTCTTTTTTTGGCATGTTTTCCATATTTCTGCGTCTAGTTTTTCTAGTTTTTGTTGGTGGTGGTAGTGGTTGTTGTGCTTTTGTTGTTGTTTTTCATCTCCTTGCACTTGTTGTTGTGTCTGTTGCTGTTTTTGGTGGTGGGCGGGCGCGAGTCTGTGTACGTGTGTGTGTGTATCTGGCTGTTCACTTTTTTTCTTTTTTTTCGAGCTACAGCTGCATGGATGAGTGACAGCAACGACGACAAACCGTGGGTGGGGGTGCATTTCGAGACACTGGTGACAGTGAAGGGTGTGACCACCACAGGGGGGCTGGGCCTGGGGACCTGGGTCACGCAGTACAAGCTGCAGTACCGCTACGATAACTCCGCCCCCCTCTACTGGTACACCAGTCTGCCCGGCTCCGGGGCCCAGGTGGGGGGGTGGGGGGAGCTCTCTATCTGTCTGTCTGTTTGTCTGTTTGTTTGTCCATATGTCTGTCTGTCTATCTGTCTGTTTGACTCTCTCTCTCTCTCTCTCTCTCTCTCTCTCTCTCTCTCTCTCTCTCTCTCTCTCTCTCTCTCTCTCTCTCTCTCTCTCTCTCTCTCTCTCTCTCTCTCTCTCTCTCTCTCTCTCTCTCTCTCTCTCTCTCTCTCTCTCTGTCTTAACAGTATTCATGAAGTAACTGTCAAACTTAAGTCATTATTCTTTCAACCATTTGTTAACCTAATCTGTAGAACTATTGCCATCAAGATGATAAAATACAGTTGATGATCATTTTTAACTGACAGCAGAAATGGTTCTTACATGATTGTCGGCGAACGTGAATTTTTCACTCTGTGATAAAGTCCCATTTAGTCTGTTGAGGTCTTTACACGTAAACACTCTCAATGGTCTGGATCTGGATTCCCGCAAGGTCTTGGTCGAGGGATACATCACAGGAACATATTTCGACTCTAGCCAACGTGACACTCTACATGATATCCTTCTCCATCAAACGAAAAAAGTACCTCACTGTTCCAGCACAAATCTAACATAAAACACCTATGATGTTTGTTGCAGGTGTTCACAGGTAACAGTGACGCCTCCACCCCTGTGACCAACAACATCGACCTCCCTTTCGCCGCCCGCCAGGTGTTTCTCTACCCTGTGAACTGGACCGTGTCCTCCCCGGCACTCAGGTGGGAGCTGCAGGGGTGTCTGGAAGGTGAGATTTCGTCTCCGCCTCCTTCTACTGTATTGGCCTAACATCTCCGCATATATATACTCAATGGTGTATTTTTTAACAAATGGACGTTATCGTCAATTATGCAGCTATACTCCTTTCTTATGTTAATTTTTCGTGTTTCATGACCGTGAAAACACTGCGGTGTAGTGGGCCTGAGAGGCTAGCGTTTGACACATAAACATTTTTTTTTTAAATATGATCGAAATGTGAGGTAGTGCCTGAGTAGAAAACATGTTAAGGACGCTCAATACTATCTTGTGTTAAAATGACTTGTTTATATCTTTTGCGGAGGCAGGCGCGCGACACTTTCAGTCGACATGAGCAACTGGCGCGTAACAACATGGGGGCCGGCGCGTAATGAAAACCAACTGATATGACCTTTGGTTTTACATTTTGGTTTAACTTCTGCCGGAATGCATGACCATACAAATATGCACTAAAATCAATAGATGATCACAAATATGAATAAAACGCTACCGTTGCTCATCGTTTCTTTATTTTGATATATGGGTTTGTTGCAATAAAGTTGACGTGAGTTAAATCGTAAAAACTAATGAAATACAAAACCAGAAACAGAGATAACAAATGCTTTTGTTAACCCTTACAACAAACATTTTTAGATTCGAGTGGTCTCCAAGTCGAGTCATAATCTGAGCGTTTATGCAGACGCTTTGCGTTCGACACTCACAAGGGGGCTGGCTCAAAACAGGCGGAACAACGAGGCTGGCTCAAAACATGTGGAACACAGTCCGTGGCGTGTACATTGATGTGTAACTGTGTATGTGACTAGTACATGATGTGTAACTGTGTATGTAACTGGCATTACAGATGATGTGTAACTGTTTATGTGACTGGTATTACAGATGATGTGTTACTGTGTATGTGACTGGTACAGACGAGTGCACGCCGGACTACGCTGTGAGCGGGCCGCTGATCGTGCCGGACGACAACATCACGGTGTCCTCAGTGTCGGACCCGCAGCACGACGCGTTCGGAGCCCGACTGCACGTGATAGCCGTGGACATGAAGCTGTCCTGTTGGCGACCCGCTACTCTCGACACCAGCCAGTGGATCCAGGTGAGAGAAAGGAAAAGGCCTAGGGTATGACGGTTTACCTGCGCCAAAACCACACAATTACAATGTTCACGTGAAAATTACAATTGACTGAAAACGAGGCGCGCGGGTGAAGCACAAGTACGCCGTGGCCAAAACTGAAATGTAGTCATTAACACTGTACAATTTGCACGTGAATTTGGTAACCCTCGTGATAATGGTACAGGTTTTGGCGCTGGTAAGCCGTCATACTAGAGTACTCCGGTGTACAAGCATACCACGTGATATGGGGGTGGGGATTGGTTCAGTTGATCGGCGTTGAAAAGGCAGACCTGTTTACACTACACATTGAGCGTAGTAAACTACGAATTTGAATAATATACTACGCAACTACGCAAGTCTGTCGTTTTCTACGCAAACGGTATTTAAAAAAAAAAATATAAAAAAAATAAAAAAAAATTCTTTTTCGTCTTTACACCTGTTCCTTGTCCCGTTGTGCTCTCACACCGCCCCGTCCCTGCACGCAAACGGTATTGTTTCGGCTACGCATATCACAATCCGTAATTTTCTTCATCTCCCTTGACCGATCCATTTTCCAATCCATGTTTTCGGTCAGCAGTCGTTTGCTGCGTGCAGCGCGTAAAGCGCCCACGGGCGTTGCGTTGTAGCTTGTTAATGCCGAATAGGCTTCTCCAAGCAAATGCCGGGCACAACTGAAAGCGTTACTGCCAAACCATGCGGGCGTTTCGACACAATGGCTGAACGCAGAGCACACGAAAGTGAAGATGAGAACTGTGAAGAAAATGACTCCGAAAGGCCACCGACCAAAAAGAAAAAGACGAGCAATGCGCCGAACCAAGTCTTTCTGCCAAAATATCATCAGGACTACCCATGCCTTGTCTTCGCGGAAAGGAAAACATCATGCTCATTGCACTGTCTGCAATTCCCATTTTTCCGTCAGTCAATCAATACATGTGGTAAAAAGTAGCAATCATTGTTCTTGTTGTTGTGATAGGTCGACGAGAAATTCTACACATTCAATTACAAAACTACACATTTGCCTCATTTTGCTCCCAGAAAATACACATGCAATGTTTTAGGGGTAAACAGGTCTGAAAAGGGGACGTTTTGGTTACTCAAAGTAAATGTGTTATATTGAAATAATACACGTCAATTACGCGAATAAAACTATCACAAAATTCACCGTAGTGATGTCAGTGTTCTTGTAAATACTTCGTTAAAATGTACCTTCCAGAGTTTAGTGTCACTTTGCACCGTGCAGGTAGTATAAAAAAACCAAGAAAGGGTAAGTTGCTGGAACGTTTGTTATTGACAAAAATACGTACAGGTAGAGTTATTGATGTAAGTGATGCAAGTATTCTTGGAAATACTTCGTTAAAATGTACCTTGCACAGCTCTGTTTCACTTTGCACCGTAGATGTAGTGTTAGTGATGTAAGTGTTCTTGTACATTCTTCGTTAAAATGTACCTTCCATGATCCAGAGTTTAGAGTCACTTTGCACAGTACAGCTAGTGTTAGTGATGTAAGTGTTCTTGTACATTCTTCGTTAAAATGTACCTTCCATGATCCAGAGTTTAGAGTCACTTTGCACAGTACAGCTAGTGTTAGTGATGTAAGTGATTAAGTATTCTTGTAAATACTTCGTTAAAATGAAGCTTCCAAGGTTTACTGTCACTTTGCACCTTACAGGTAGTGTTAGTGATGTAAACGATGTAAGTGTTCTTGTTAATATTTCATTCTAATGTTTGTTTGTTTGTTTGCTTAACGCCCAGCCGACCACGAAGGGCCATATCAGGGCGGTGCTGCTTTGACATATAACGTGCGCCACACACAAGACAGAAGTCGCAGCACAGGCTTCATGTCTCACCCAGTCACATTATTCTGACACCGGACCAACCAGTCCAAGCACTAACCCCATAATGCCAGACGCCAGGCGGAGCAACCACTAGATTGCCAATGTTAAAGTCTTTGGTATGACCCGGCCGGGGTTCGAACCCACGACCTCCCGATCACGGGGCGGACGCCTTACCACTAGGCCAACCGTGCCGGTCAGTGTTCTTGTTAATATTTCATTAAAACGTACCTTCCAGCGTGCATGGTTGTTGACCACGAGTTGCTTGTGTCACGCAGGTGGACTTTGAACGGGTCGAGGTGTTGCGGGGTGTCAGTACCCGGGGTAACCCCACTGCCGCGGAGTGGGTCACCAGCTACCTCCTGCTTTTCCGTCCTGACGTCAGCAAGGACGGTGACGTCAGCTTCAAGCCGTACGAGGAGCCCTACGGGACCGTCAAAGTAAGTCACTATTACAACAGTAAGGAAAATAATTATAATGTTGCTGGATTTCCGGTTTTGCTCAATAAACATGTATAATTGTTTGTATGGTTTAAAGGCACACTCTTTCCCGTGTAAACAGTTGGGTTTTTTTAATTTTTTTATACAAAATAGCTCAATATTTTGTTGTGTTGCTGACGTGGACAGGTGTTTTCCGGGAACACGGACAGCAACACGACGGTGACGAACTACCTGAAGAGTCACATCCCAACCCAGCACGTGCGCATCCAACCCCAGTCGTGGCAAGCTCACATCGCGCTGCAGCTGGACATCCTCGTCTGTCAGACAGGTCTGCACAGCGTGATGCTAATGATAGTGATGCTAATGATGATAATGATAGTGATAATGATGATGATGATGATAAGGCCAAACACAAATATTTGTTGGTTTAGGGTAACGTGACCACAAAAAAAATAGGGTCGGTAGGTCGGCTTTTTAAAAAAAAAAAAAAAATTATTCAATTTTAACGGAGGTTACTTCCCTTAGTCTCGGTATGGTTCGCAAAATGTGCCAAAAGATAGTGGTTTTTTTTTTAAGAAATGAAAAAAAACATGTTAGGGTTGGCAGGAAAAAAATAGGGTCGGTCGGGTTACCCTAAACCAATATATATTTTTTATTTGGCCTAATGGTAATGATGATTATGATGTTAATAGTAGTAATGATGATTATGATGTTAATGGTAGTAATGATGATAATACTTACTTAT
>NC_090250.1:48886393-48896393 GCF_037325665.1 Littorina saxatilis | reverse complement strand
GCTCTAGACAAGTGTTACCATGACAGCTGCGTTATCTCTGTCTACAGGGTTACTACTTTGCGGGGCTACAAGCACGGGACAAGTGCTACTGCGGCAACAGTTACGGTCGTTACGGTCCGTCCGCTGATTGTAACCTCTGGTGCTTTCCCCAGGATCAGTTCATCTGTGGGGGTCTCGCCGCCAACTTCGTCTACTCCACAGGGCTCAGTAAGCATAAAGGGCCGAATAGACCAACTCCGGAAATAACTCTTTTGGGCTTTTATGGGTTGTGGGAAAGTTGCTTTCCGTTGTTTTTTCCTTGCTTTTCCATTCAAACACTGAGACAAGCTACACGTGACATTGTAGGTTGAGGGCCCCAAAGGGTTTAAAATCGTGATCGTGATTGGCGTTTTTTGACCTTTCTGTGACCGTGATTGCCGAAATTTCCATTTCTGTGATCGTGATGGGACTTTGCCCGTGATCCGTGATGACAACAAAATCAAGTCTCGTGATCGTGATCGTCATTTGTTTTCGTGATCGTGATGGGCATTATTGCAAAGCATTTTATTTTCAACGTACATTTTTCACAGCTGTATCACTCTATGATCCTCTATTCGTCAAGGTGTTTGTGATCGTGAAAACAAAAATCAAGGTAACTGTGATCGTGAAAGCTAAAATTTCCCTTCCCGTGATCGTGATGATACCCCCCCTTTGGGGCCCTCTAGGTTTGCCACAGTGTTTCTATGGAAACAAGGGAAAGCAACTCTCCCACAACCCATTAAAACTTGACAGAGTTATTTCCCAACATCGTCTATTTGTCCACTCGCACCCGTACGTATGGGCGACCCTGCTATTGGCGTCGTTAACTGTTTCCCATACATAACAAGCGACGCTTTCCTTTGGCGATCACTTCTGTTTTGCTGCTTATGGGCAGAATATACCTGCGCAGTTTCAGCGGCACAGACGACGCACGGCCTATTATTTATGCCGCGTTAGGGATTATGACGAGTACTTGGCCTGTTTAGACCGGCACGGTTGGCCTAGTGGTAAGGCGTCCGCCCCGTGATCGGGAGGTCGTGGGTTCATACCTGGCGTCTGGCATTATGGGGTTAGTGCTAGGACTGGTTGGTCCGGTGTCAGAATAATGTGACTGGGTGAGACATGAAGCCTGTGCTGCGACTTCTGTCTTGTGTGTGGCGCACGTTATATGTCAAAGCAGCACCGCCCTGATATGGCCCTTCGTGGTCGGCTGGGCGTTAAGCAAGCAACCAAACAAACAAACTTGGCCTGTTTTCCTTTCATGCAACGTGTAGCGGGCTGGGATAAGCTGCAGTGCGTCGTCGGTCCTGCTGAAGTTGCATATAATGAGCGAGTTTTCGCGAGGAACAGGGTTGAGCTACGGTAGGGTCACTGCGCATGTCTGGTTTTTTTCTTCGCGGAAACGCTGTTGGGTTGTGTCCAGTCGCGTCCCTTGCAACAAGATGGCGACAAGCGCGTTACGGATTTACTGTTGTGGAGAGTTGATGGACGACGATGATGAACAAGCAGTACTGTTTTATTGTTGATGTGAATGTAATGCCAAAACATCGAACTATCGATTCGAACGTCAATGAAGAAGTGAGCGTGAAAATCGAGCGCAAAACAGCCGGGTAAAAGTTCAGGGCGCTAAAGTACATTTGAGCCGAAATCGCACCCAAACTCCTGTTGACCTCATTTCTTCCCAAAATAAACATCACTGCTAAAATAAAATGCATTAAAACCAAGACAGTATCCAACCCAGTATCCTTAATTTTTGAAAGGCTAAGTGATTTACAACAAATGTCTTCTCACAATCCGTAACTTTGTCAAAAAATATTTGCAGAAGTTTCTCACCTCGCCTTGGCAGCCATCTTGGAACTGGAGAGACCCTACGCAGGAAGCAAGGTTGAAAGTTGGTTAACCGGTGACGTCACTCCAGTCGTACCGGACCGAGTTTTTGCGACCTCCGGTTCGACGCGAGTCACCTTAGTTGACGCTAAAACTCGCTCAATGTGAGCGGAGCCCCTCAGCTATCAAAACTTATGGATACGACCCCGTTTGTTTAATTTAGAGAGATTTGGGTTTCTAGGACAACATTCGTCACATAGAAGTTAACTGTTACTTACTGAAAGGACGTCAAAAGTAGAGATTATCTATGACCACCGACACTGACATATGTCGCCCATTTTATAACAGAGACGCTTGGCTTCAGCAATTGCATGTGCGTGTGTCTGTCAAGGTCTCTCCGCCCGTGCGCGCGTGCGTGCGTGTGTGTACGTGGCTGTGTGTGTGTGTGTGTGTGCGCGCCGCTTGTATGTGTGTGTGTGTGTGTGTGTGTTTGTGTGTGTGTGTGTGTGTGTGTGTTGGTGTGCGTGTATGGGGGTGTGTGTTTGTATCTCTCTCTCTCTCTCTCTCTCTCTCTCCCTCTCTCGCTGTCTCTCTCTCGCTCTCTCTCACTCTCTCGCTGTCTCTCTCTCGCTCTCTCTCTCTCTCTCCCCTCTCGCTCTCTCTCTCTCTCCCCTCTCGCTCGCTCTCTCCCCCCCTCTCTCTCTCTCGCTCTCTCTCTCTCTCTCTCCCCTCTCGCTCTCTCTCTCCCCCTCTCTCTCTCGCTCCCTCTCTCTCTCTCCCCTTTCTCTCTCTCCCTTCCCCCTCTCGCTCTCTCCCCCCTCTCGCTCTCTCTCTCTCTCTCTCTCTCTCTCTCTCTCTCTCGCTCTTTCTTTATCTCTCTCTCTTTCTCTCTCTCTCTCTCTCTCTCTCTCTCTCTCTCTCTCTCTCTCTCTCTCTCTGTTACTTTCACCCTTCATTTACCTGTATCCCCTTTTCCCCCAGCCTCAGCGTTCAAGGTGTGTCCCAAGGGCTGGCCACGCTTGGGCGAGCAGTGTTACAGCTACACGAGCACAGCGTACGACTGGACCTCGGCACGTGCTGCTTGTGCCGCTCTGCGCGCTGACCTCGCCTCCGTGCCCGACCGCAACGTCAACAGTCTCCTGTATAGCCTTATGGGGGCTGCCTCAGGTTTGTGTCTTTTTTGTCTGCTGGCTGGCTGGCTGGCTGGCTGCCTTTCTGCCATTCTTACTTGCTGATTGATATGTAGTCGATGTGTCTTCTTTTGTCTGGATGGCTAGCTAGCTGGCTGTCTGGTTGGCTGGCTAGATGGCTTCCTTTCAGCCTTTTTTTTGTGCTCATTAATCTATAGTTATCCATCTATGTGCCGGACCGCAACGTCTACAGTCTTCTTTCCAGCATTATGGGGGCTGCCACAAGTCTGTGTCTTCTTTTGTCTGGATGGCTAGCTAGCTGGCTGTCTGGTTGGCTGGCTAGATGGCTTCCTTTCTGCCTTGCTTTCGTGCTCATTAATCGATAGGTATCCATCTCTGTGCCGGACCGCAACGTCAATAGTCTGATGGGGGCTGCCTCAGGTGAGTGCTTTCAACAGGCTGGCTGGCTGGCTGGCTGTTTGCATGACTTGCTGATTGGCTGGCTGACTTTCTGGTAATCTGTAGTTGTCTAACCCGTGCCAAGTTGCAATGTCAATTGTCAGTTATCTGCTCTACTGTTTGATGGAAACTACCTCATATTATTTAACGGGGCGCAACACTTGTACCCCACTGTAACGTGTTGGTCTGGGTTCGTTTACGTAACATGCCAGATGGATGCAGATAATAGTCATTCATACAGAAGGACAGCCGACATCGTGTGTAGCAGGAAAAGGAAGGTACTTTATTCATACGCATGTCTGCATACATAATTAACCAAGGGGAATTATTCGTCAGCATACTACCTGATAGTATAGCAGCAGTTATCTCCTCAACATCTCCCCCTTTTACAAAAGGAATTAAAGAAACCATCTTTAACTTTATGAATACCAGAACATGCAACTTCCGACATAAATTCAAAATACCGAAACGGTTAACATAATGTTCTGATTCTTTTAACTTCTGTCTGTTCGCGATAATGTTCCGATACCGTCCGTCATATGAACACACTGTTGCTTATCTTTACTGGATAGTGTTCATAAACTTTAACAAAAGAAAACGAATCTGAAATATTATTTCTCGGTACGTTCCGATACCTCCGGAACACTGGAAATCTGATGCACACAGAAAATTACTGTTCTTCAAATCTCGCTGGCTTCTTTACAGTTCGGCCACTGCGAGTTACGTAGTCTCCGGGTGTCGGAGTACTGTCCTCGGTATCCACACTGCTATCTGGTGGAGGATCAGGGTCAACACCTGGAACGGTGTCTGGTACCGCTTCCGGTACTGGATCGGCTTTTTCTGCTGGCTGGAGCTGGAGCCACCGGTTGAAGACGAAGATGTTTCCGGTTGCGTCTTCGGTCCCCAGTAGTTGTACGGACGATGTAGGATCTTGGTGCGCACTGCTCTCGCACCTCAGCTGGAAGTTTCCACCCCTTCTCACCGTCACACTTGACGAAGACTTGGTCGCCTGGCTGTAGAGGTGAAAGTGACTGTACCCCGTGGTGCCTGTCGAATGTCTGCTTCTGCCTCCTTTTGGCTGCTTCGTCACGCTGTTGTAGTTCGTCTCGGTTGATGTTCTTCGGTTTCAAGTTCTCAGGAAGACATGGTAGGGTGTTTCGAAGTCGTCTTCCGAACGCTAGTTCTGCTGGACTTGCTCCAAGGGCAGGTATCGGTGTTGAACGATACACCAACAGTCCCAAGAAAATGTCATCCTGGCAGAGAATCCTTTTCGCGATTTTCACTGCGCTTTCCGCCTCGCCGTTTGCCTGAGGGTAGTGAGGGCTAGACGTTACGTGCTTGAAACACCAGTCTCTCGAAAATGCTTGAAACTCGGCCGACGTAAATTGTGTACCATTGTCTGATACAAGAGTCTCTGGAATCCCATGACGAGCGAAAATGTTCTTGAGCTTCAGAATCACTGTTCTGGACGTTGTATCTGGTAGGTAAGCTACATCCAGGTATCTGGAATAATAGTCCATCACGACTAGGTAGTTCTGTCCATTCAGTTCCATCAAGTCAGTTCCCACTTTCTGGAATGGTGTCTCTGGCAGAGCTGATGGAATCAATGGTTCTGAACGCTGAGTGGGTAGGCGCTCGGTGCAGAAGTTGCACTTAGCTACCCGATCCTGGATGTCCTTGCTAATGCGAGGCCACCACACACATTGGTTGGCTCGCTCCCTACACTTGTTCACACCTTGATGTCCATCATGGATGTGTTCCAGTATGTCTTTCCTCATGCTGAAAGGAATCACGATTCTGTCGCCCTTGATGAGTAGGCCGTTGTTTACAGTAAGTTCTCCTCTCACTGCAAACAAATCTCTGGCTGCTAGCTTCACATCTTCTTTGTACCGCGGCCACCCAGTCTCGGTGTACTCGAGCGCTGTTTTCAGGTTGACGTCTTTGAGAGTGTCTGCCCGAATCTGCTCAAGCCTGCGGTCTGACATTGGCCACGAGGATGCGACTGTGTCGACGTAAGCTTCTACGTCGTTCTGTAGTTCTTCTTGTCGAAGAGAAGTTTTGCCTCCCGTCAAGGGACTACGTGAAAGTGTGTCCGCCACGAACATCTCTTTTCCGGGGTCGTATCTGGCTTCGGGTTTGAATCGCATGGCGTATCCGTTAAGTCCTTTGTGTTTATCAAGGGTATGAGGGGTTTGTGATCTGTGCACAATACAAACGTTTCGAGGCCAACCAGGTATCTCTCGAATTTCTCACACGCCCACACTGTCGCGAGACACTCTTTCTCTATCTGAGCGTAGCGTTCTTCAGCTTTCGTGAGAGTTCTGGAACAGAAAGCCACAGGACGAAGTCCCTCTTCGTGTTCCTGCAACAACACTGCGCCCAGTCCGTAACTGCTTGCGTCAGCGCTCACGTTCCGTCGTTGGTTTAGCTGGATCAAAGAACGCTAAGGTAGGTGATATATAGTCAGTAACGTTTCACTTTGGCGAACGCTTCTGCCTGTTCTGGTCCCCACGACCACACACTTTCTTTCGTCAGAAGCTGATTCAATGGTCTCAGGACTGAAGACAGGTTTGGGAGATAGCGACCAAGATAGTTCACCATACCCAGGTACCGCTTGAGTTCAGTCACGTTCGTCGGTTCTACCATGTTGCTGATAGCTTCAACTTTCGACGTGTCAGGTCGAATGCCGTCTTTACTGATGATGTGTCCAAGAAAGTTTATCTCAGACTTGTTGTACTCACACTTTTCGTCGTTCAGCCGTAGACCCACTTCTTGCAGTCTGGCATGTACTTGATGAAGAAGACGAGCATGTTCTTCGTTGTCTCGTGAGTGGCAAAGGATGTCGTCGTAGTAGCATACAACGCCTGGAATGTTCACCAGAATCTCTGTCATAATTCTCTGGAAGATTTCTGGTGCTGAGCTGATCCCAAAGGGTAGGTGCGTGAAGAAATAACGCCCGAAAGGAGTTATGAAAGTAGTGAGTTTGGCAGTTTCTCTGTCCAAGGGTATCTGCCAAAATCCTGATGCAGCGTCGAGCTTCGAGAACACTGATGATCCACGTAGCTGGTGTATGACGTCGTCTACTGTCGGCATCATGTAGCGTTCACGCTCGACTGCCTGGTTCAACTTCTTCAGATCAACACAGATTCTAATCTTGCCGTTCGGTTTCACCACCGGTACGATAGGCGCTACCCATTCTGTAGGCTCTGTGATCTCCTCGATGACGTTTCCTTCTTTCATTCTCTTCAATTCCTCCTTCACTTTGTCCATGAGAGGAATAGGAATGCGTCGTGCCACCGGAACGGAGTAAGGAACTGCTCCTTCTCTCAGCTTTATCTTGACTGGTGTACATTTCACTTCACCGAAGTTCACACTGTTCAGTCTTTTCACTAAACCCATGGAGTTTGCCGTCTTTCTGCTCAGAAGGTTGTCTGTTTCATTGTCGATGACGTACACCTTGACAGGCAGGTCTGTCACTGTCGACTGGAAACTTCCCATGACGTTCAGTTTACCACCTGGACTTATCAGTCTTACAGTCTCACATGGCTGTAGTTTCGGCTTTCCCAAAAAGCTCCAGGTTCGCTTGTTCACGATGTTCACATCTGCACCGGTGTCTATTTTGAAGTTCACCTTTCTGTGTAGGATGTTGATATCGACTCTCCATGGTTCTTCACCACTGTCCACAGAATCAACAAAAAATGTCTCTTCAGTCACCTGTGGTACGTTGTTTGCTGGTGCTGAATTAACCTCGTTCACACTTTTGCTTCTACACACACGAGCAAAATGTGAGATTTTATGACACTTGTTGCATCTCTTTCCATGTGCTGGACACTGTCCCCGTTGGTGCGTTCCGCCGCACTTGCTACACGCGCCTGTGGTGCTCCGCGCGCCTGTGGTGCTCGTCGGTTTGTTGCCAGCCGCCACTGGTCGTCTTTTGTACTTCAAAGAAGCCGCGTCGAGCGATGCACTTGCTGTTTGACCTCTTTGCTGCTGTATTTCCGATTTCACTTGTTCCTGTTGTCTAGCAAACGTCACTGCTTTTTCTAGAGTCAGGTCGCTTTGAAGTTGAAGTTTCTCTGAACATTCACTATCGTTGCACCCGAGAACGAGCCTGTCTCTGATTGCATCATCTTTGTTTTCAAAATCAGCATACTGTGTCAAATCAAACAATGCACGCACGTACTGTTCCACTGTTTCTCCTTCCTTCTGGTCTCTTCTGTAGAATTTTGCTCTCTCGTGAATCACGTTTCGCTTTGGTGCAAAGTGTGTGTCCAAACGAGCAAGAACAATGTCCTACTTTTCCCCATCTTCTTCAGAGAGGTTAAACTGCGTTAGTATCTTCTCTGCATCACTCTCTATTGGTTATAATTATGAGACTACTAACTTGTACTATCTGCTCTTCTTTGTTCAGCTTCGATGCGATTCTGTATCGAAGAAAGCGCTGTTTCCAATCTGGCCATGCCGACGGGTTGTCGAATGGAAAATTCGATGGAGGTTTAAATGCCATCGCGTCCAGATCTAGTCTACCAGAACAGAGTCAGGGGCGGATCAGTTCATTTTATGGGGGGGGTTTCCAAAAGTATATTGTGAAGATATGGGTGTGAAGGCGCGAAGCGCCGAGCCGACGGCGCAAAGCGCCTAGCTTGCTAGGGGGGTCCGGGGGCATGCCCCCCCGGAAAATTTTGTAAAAAAGGATGCAAAATGGTGCAATCTGGTGCATTTTGAGGATGATCATTACCAGTTTCAGGCAGCAGATTTTGTCACTGATTAATACCCCAAAAAAACACCATTTAAAAAAAAAAATTTTGGCTGGGGGGGGGTTTCCGGAAACCCCTGAAACCCCCCCCTCGTCCGCCCCTGAGAGTACTCACGCGCTGCCACCATGTAACGTGTTGGTCTGGGTTCGTTTATGTAACATGCCAGATGGATGCAGATAATAGTCATTCATACAGAAGGACAGCCGACATCGTGTGTAGCAGGAAAAGGAAGGTACTTTATTTCTACGCATGTCTGCATACATAATTAACCAAGGGGAATTATTCGTCAGCATACTACCTGATAGCATAGCAGCAGTTATCTCCTCAACACCCATTAACCACGACACATTTATTTCCGATTATCCTGTGTTGACTAGCGCAGTCTCTGCTTGGCATGCTGCTGGCGTGATGATGGCTGTCAACTGGGTCTGAACCTGCATCTGTGGTTTGCAGTGCCGGGTCCAGCGTGGGTAGGGCTGAGCGACAGGCGGGAGGCACGCTACTACGAGTGGAGCGACGGGCAGGACGTGCAGTACACGGACTGGGACCTGCACCAACCCCCGCCCCTCGTCACTGGGGGGGAGGACAGGCACTGTGTGGCCATCAACAACCAGGTGAGGCGTGTGTGAAGCCTGACTGAAATGAACTGGGCAAAGTCGACTCCGCGAAGTCTACTTCAGGAAGCTGGCTGGACAAAGCTTTCGGTCAAATGACTTCTAGAAGTCTTCACGAAGCCGGCTGGACAAAGCTTTCGGTAAAATGACTTCTAGAAGTCTTCACGAAGCCGGCTGGACAAAGCTTTCGGTCAAATGACTTCTAGAAGTCTTCACGAAGCCGGCTGGACAAAGCTTTCGGTCAAATGACTTCTAGAAGTCTTCACGAAGCCGGCTGGACAAAGCTTTCGGTCAAATGACTTCTAGAAGTCTTCACGAAGCCGGCTGGACAAAGCTTTCGGTCAAATGACTTCTAGAAGTCTTCACGAAGCCGGCTGGACAAAGCTTTCGGTCAAATGACTTCTAGAAGTCTTCGCGAAGCTAACTTCGGGCTCAATGAAGAACTGCCGTAACGGCTTGGGGAAGGTGGGGGGGGTGGTGCTGACTGTATTGAATTTTCTTTGGCTTTCGTTTTCCTTGGTTTCAGCCGTACCTTGGAAAAGATGCCGTCGATTTGTGCCTCTTTGGCGCAGAGTGCATTTTCACTGCAGCGTGCAGTTAGTGCATGACTTTTAGAATGTCGGACTGTCGACATGACTTTGTTCAAGTATGGCTAGGCTGAGATTGTGCTGCTTGTTCCTTTCCTTCTCTCAGGACACCGATGTTTGCATGTTTAATATCGCCCACAGAGGTTCGGTCGTCCCAAGTTTATTTTGCGATGTAGGCTATGTTTCGTTTCCAGACCGGAGGGTGGATGGTGGCAGACTGCAGCCGACATCTGCCTTACCTGTGTGTTACGGACCCCCGCTCCTCCGATTATCAGCCGCCCATCCCTCCCGTCAGGAAGGGGTGTCAGCAGGTATGGCGTGTGACAACACAGGCACTTTCCTTCCCTTGTAACCCATCTGGAAAATCGCCATGGTTATTTTCTGTGTTTGACATGGAATATGAGCATCCTTCCATTTATACGCTCTGTTTTATATGAAACACGAGCATCCTTCCATTTATACGCTCTGTTTTATATGAAACACGAGCATCCTTCCATTTATACGCTCTGTTTTATATGAAACACGAGCATCCTTCCATGTTATCTTGAATATGAGCATCCCTCCACTAGTACTTGTACATAATGTTTTGCATGAAACACGAGCATCCT
>NC_090250.1:48773893-48878893 GCF_037325665.1 Littorina saxatilis | reverse complement strand
ACGTAATTTTTTGCACACACCCTTGGCCCCACAATTCCAAGCTACTCACCAAATTCGAGCTTAAAGGTCCTTGTCTACATTTTTATACCGAAATCGCCATTTGACCATTAAAATGCAGAGTCTATTATCTACAAATAATACAAATAAATCCCCGGTTACCATAGTTGCAAGAAGCCCTATTACATGGATAATCAAAAGTAAACCCAATAGAAACGCTCGAGGATTCTTCGGCTCTTTTCATTGGTGTTTCCCCAGACCTAAACAGACGACACGACACTGCTTTGCAAAGTTCCAAAAACCAACTGGCAAACTGGCAAAAGTAAACAAAAAAACAAAACTACTTCAATAAATTCGTCACAAACAAATCAAACCTACCGATATGTTATGTCTTCTTACAAAGTCATGGAGTGCGTGTATCTTTGTGTGAGAAACACGAACGTCAAGTTCAAGTCAAACCAATTGACCCCTGACACACACATTTTGACCCGTGCACAAGACGTTGTATCGATAAACGAAGCACAAATAAGAAATAAGGATAAAAGCAAAGAAAATAGCAACAAGATATGCTAACATCTCACAAAGCCGAGCAAGCAGATTGACAGGTCTAATGAAAAACAAAGAGGTACTGAGTCGGAAACAAGATCGCGATTCTTTCCTTCGCTGCACGACGCAAATCTTCTGTGACCTTTGACCCAACGTAGCTTCCACATTCGATTACTAAGCTTAATACTCACAACTGAAAGCCGAGGGAGTGGAATACCGAGATGAACAAACAGAACTGTGCATCCTCAAACCTGACATATTCATCCCAACATTTTATGAACTCAAAAATACAGAAAGTTGCTTTCACACGCCAGCTTTGAGTGCCAGTGGTTATCCGCACGGAACTCGTGCGGTTATCAGCACGGAACCCGTGTTTCAAAGCATGGCTACCTGTGTTGATTGTAATCTTATTTTCTCACTACCAAAATGATGACAAAAACGATGTTTGGTGGTTTGTTGTCAGACCAGCTTTTTTTGTGTCGGTCCTCGGGGGGCATATCGACTTTTGTTTCATATTTATTGACCGCGGCCTTCGGCCTTGGTCAATAAATATGAAACAAAAGACGATATGCTCCCCCTCGGACGACAAAAAAGCTGGTCTGTCAACAACCCATCAAACATCTTATAATAGCCGTTGAGCGATGTAATCAGAATGGGTATTGTGGTGGTCGATGGTGGTGGTAGTGGTGGTGTACAATATGACTACGACGACAATATTCGTAATGGCTATGATCATAATGAAGACATATGCAGATGAAGAAGACGACGACGACGCTGATGATGATGATGATGATGATGATGATGATGATGATGATGATGATGTTGACGACGACGACGACGACGATGATGACGATGATGATGATGATGATGATGATGATGATGATGATGATGATGATGATGATGATGATGATGATGATGATGATGATGATGATGATGATGATGATGACGACGACGACGACGACGATGACGATGACGATGATGATGATGACAGATCAACAACGTGGGAAGCAACGTACAGAGGACGTGGGTGGAGGCGAGGGCAGACTGCAAGGAGCAGGGAGGGGAGCTGGCCAGCTTTCCCAACACCCCGGCACTCGACGACTTCTGGAGGAGAAAACTTCTGTAAGTGTAACATTATCACACACCCGCGCATGCACGCTCGCTCGCATATAAACACGCACACGCACGCACGCACACACGCATGCACGCAAACACACATACACACACACACACACGCAAACACCCGCACGCACGCACACACTGACGCACTCACGCACGCACGCACGCAAGCATATCCAACAATTTTACGCCATTTTGAAACATATTACTTTCGTACGTACTTTAACAACGTTCACTGCAGTTTTGCGTCCTGTCTTGTGTGATTATTATAGCGGCAGCACTAACCACTTTTGGATCGGTCTGCACGCCATGCCGGATGGAGGTATATGTGTGATCCTGCAGAGTGTCATGTCCTGTGCCTTAGTTCCAATTTAATGCGGTTGTGTCCACATCTTTGTTTTCTTGTACACCTGTTAGTCCTCACCCCCATCCCCCACCCTGATCATTACCCCCCTTTCCTTCTCCTTTTTCTTGTGTCAAAATACTTAGTAAACATTTGAGTTTTCTGACAAAAATGTAATGTCTACAGTTCTATCTTGACTGTGACAACAACACACAAGTCGCGTAAGGCGAAATTACTACATTTAGTCAAGCTGTGGAACTCACAGAATGAGACTGAACGCACTGCATTTTTTCACAATGACCGTTGTCCGCCGCTCGTGCAAAACGCAGTGAAACTGACGAGCCTATTCAGCGCGATAGTGGTTTCGCTGTGCTGTATAGACCGCTTTTCTGTACTTCTCTTCGTTTTAACTGTCTGAGCGTGTTTTTAATCCAAAAATGCTATATCTATATGTTTTTGGAATCAGGAACCGACAAGGAATAAGATGAAATTGTTTTTAAATCGATTTCGGAAATTTTATTTTAATCATAATTGTTATATTTTTAATTTTCAGAGCTTGTTTTTAATCCAAATATAACATATTTATATGTTTTTGGTATCAGAAAATAATGAAGAATAAGATGAACGTAAACTTGGATCGTTTTATACAAAAATTTAATTACAATTTTCAGATTTTTAATGACCAAAGTCATTAATTAATTGCAAGCTGAAATGCAATACCAAAGTCAGGCCTTCGTCGAAGATTGCTTTAAAAAAATGTCAATCAATTTGATTGAAAAATGAGGGTGTGACAGTGCCGCCTCAACTTTTACAAAAAGCCGGATATGACGTCATCAAAGACATTTATCCAAAAAATGAAAACAAATCTGGGGATATCATACCCAGGAACTCTCATGTAAAATTTCATAAAGATCGGTCCAGTAGTTTACTCTGAATCGCTCTACAGACACAGACACACACACACACACACACACACACACACACACAGACACGGACACACAAATACATACACCACGACCCTCGTCTCGATTCCCCCTCTATCTTAAAACATTTAGTCAAAACTTGTCTAAATGTAAAAATGACCGACTAGAGGAAATATTATCTCCAGATTTTTAGCAAGGAAAAAGAGTTGAATTCAAGTGCAGCACTAATTTTAAAGATGTAAACAGTAATTTTATATACTTTTCTCAATGCCCTTTCACTCTCGCTTTTCCATCCAAGCACTACCCACACTCTCCTGCACTGCCGCCCCCCCCCCCCCCCCTTACCAAACACTCTCTTGCAGTGCTGGTACAAATATGCCTCTCTGGGTTGCTGTACCATTATGTTTTTTCCACCATATGCACACATTTTTCACTCAATATTAAAAAAACACACATACGATACCAATATATGGACAGCCTGGTGGTGACCTTACAAGTTATCTTCCACTACTGATTTTACGAAGTCGCCTGGACAAACTTCATTCTCGAAACACGTTTTGATCCATTAACAACTCCCACTCCTCACATGCAGGAGACATTGTCTTGATTTTTGTTGGTATGTGTCCAAGTGGGCAGCTGTTCTTCTTCTTCTGTGTTTCGTAGCTTTTTTATTCTCAGGGTCAGCTAACGTGTTTCGTGCCATGTCGTTTTTTACCCTGCCACGTGGCCATTGCTCCGTTGGAACATGTTTTGCTGAATGAGCGCTTCTGGGGTAATAACGCGAGACAACTCCTGTGATCTTGCCGCGAGGTGGCGCCAGTTACCAGCCGAAAGAAAGAAGGGGCATAACCTTACCAGAACCGACCATTGTCTGTTTACCGTATAAAATGCACGACTTACACACGAACTGTCACCAAACCTATATGCTATTTGGGACCAATGCAAGTTTTTTTCCTTTCTCGTGTGATCTTGCCGCGAGGTGGCGCCAGTTACCAGCCAAAAGAAAGAGGGGGCATAACCTCACCAGAACCGCCCATTTGTGAAGGAAATCACGAATAACACTGTAACAGGCAAAGTTTGACAGTGATATCCTCCACGCTTTTAGAGCACTAACCAGAAATATAGCGTGACATAGCAAAGTGTGTTGCACGCACTGTGAATTCAGCTCACTGACCGGGAATAGTTAATGTTGTAAATCGCAACTAGGGTATTGTTACACTTTACCACTGTCCTTGGACATTGAGGGGTTGTCCAAGTAATCGGCCGGGAGGAAGGAAGCCCGGATAGATGCGACAGGAAAGCACTTAACAGGTAAATGGAATAAGCATTCGATTATCGCTAGAGTGTTTATCGCATAAGTTCAATCGACTAACACTGTAAACTGTAAACATAGCAGACATATATCTAAGACAAGATGTCCGCTATTTATGTTGTGCAGTGCGTCGTATAACCGGTCTGAGAGAGAGATAGTGGCCAGATGACAAGTGTGAAGGATCTGAGAAGCCGCCGAAATATCATAACTCTAGACCAGCATAGCTGAAGTTCGACGGGATTTCGCGAAGTTATTGCAAGGTTATGGTTGCCCGTATAGTTGGACCATAGAGGTCACAGGACGAAAGGAACTGAGTAGACCGAGGTCGCCAGTGGAAGGAATTAGTACTCAGATACATTTCCTAGTGAACGGCCATAGACGCTGTGTAATTCTGTGTATGAACAGAGTTAAAATATGTCTATAAGATCTTAAGTACCTAAGATATAATGAGTGTTTAGTAGGCAGAGCAGACGGTGATTTGAGTCTGCCGGAATATGAACTGTAACTGTTTTTCTGACGACACACGAGCCGGGATTCGATACCAGTGAAGTAGATATCGTGTGCCTGTAAGTTCACGGACTGTTTATGTGTATTTCTCTACATAAGTGAAGGGTAGAGGGTTTTGTTAGTGAAATTGTGCACGGGATTGTAATCTCGCTTTGTTTTTGCATCCAAACCTGTGAGTACCCAATTTTTGAATACCTAACATTTATATTCATGATTGTGTGTATTTTTGTGTGTATGTTTGTCATACCTGTATAATACAGTGGAAGAAACTTACATTTGGAGTTGTGTTTGTTCCTGTATGATAGCGTACTAGCGCATTTGCATTCATTCACACCATTACTGCACGTTGATTACAGGGATGAGCTTGTGTGTGTTTTCGCGGGAAGGAGAGTGCCTTTAAAAACACAATTGTGACACTTCTCAAACCAAATAATTATGTACGGTGTAGAGTTGCAGTGGAGTGACCGGACAGCGGTCAGCATGGACGGGCCGTGGTCATCGGGTCAGCCGGACACACGCAACGGGACACAGAACTGCATGGAACTGCACGTGACGACCGGAACACTGGCACTGCGCGACTGCACTCTGACGCGCAACTGGCTGTGTGCCATACCACAAGGTACGTTGGCTGCTGTAGTACGGGGTACACGTCCACAATATCCCGGATAAGTTTGTGGGATTTGTTTTGTTTGTCTCAAGTTTTTTTGCTTTTTTGTTTTTTTGTTTTTTGATCGCCGCATCTTTGTGGATTACAGATTACTCAGCCTTTAGCTAACTAAATGTGTATATATATATGACTTTTCTTCCTCTTCTTCTTCTTCTCCTTCTTCTTATTTTTCGTCGTCGTCGTCGTTCCGGAGGTTTATACCCTCAGGGTCATCTTACGTTTTGCGTGCCATTATGGTTTTTTTTCTACCCTGCCACGTGGCCTTTTCTCCGTTGGAACCTGTTTTGCAGAATGTTTGCACATTGATGGCAGTGTTAGCTTGTATCGTGCGTGCCTGCTGGAAAACAGCGTGTCGTTACTTGTATCGTGCGTGCCTGCTGGAAAACAGTGTGTCGTTACTTGTATCGTGCGTGCCTGCTGGAAAACAGCGTGTCGTTACTTGTATCGTGCGTGCCTGCTGGAAAACATGGTGTCGTTACTTGTATCGTGCGTGCCTGCTGGAAAACATGGTGTCGTTACTTGTATCGTGCGTGCCTGCTGGAAAACAGCGTGTCGTTACTTGTATCGTGCGTGCCTGCAGGAAAACAGCGTGTCGTTACTTTACGATATCAAAGAGAAGGGCCTAATGCAAGCAGAATTATACCGGCACGGTTGGCCTAGTGGTAAGGCGTCCGCCCCGTGATCGGGAGGTCGTGGGTTCGAACCCGGGCCGGGTCATACCTAAGACTTTAAAATTGGCAATCTAGTGGCTGCTCCGCCTGGCGTCTGGCATTATGGGGTTAGTGCTAGGACTGGTTGGTCCGGTGTCAGAATAATGTGACTGGGTGAGACATGTATGAAGCCTGTGCTGCGACTTCTGTCTTGTGTGTGGCGCACGTTATATGTCAAAGCAGCACCGCCCTGATATGGCCCTTCGTGGTCGGCTGGGCGTTAAGCAAACAAACAAACAAACAAGCAGAATTATCAACATCATCATTTTCAGGATTCCAGATTTAAGCATTCGTGTCAGTGCTAATGACTGTGTCCATGATGTGCCGATCGAAGTGCTCGATCTGTTTAGCAAAACAGTGTTGGCGACTTTTGCCTCTTGATAGTATCATTCCCACATGTCAAGAATTAGAGAAATCTGTTGTTTTACTGCGTCGGATTGGTGGTGTAGTAACAAAACATGTCACTAATTAACCAGTGCTGCCAATCAGGAATGTCATCGTCTTGGTGAGATCAGCCTGCGTGTGAACTATTCAGTGTGCTACAGGGCTGAACCTAGTGTTTCAGAGGAGGAGGCTTCCCATATTAGGCGAGGGTGCAGGGGCTGGCCAGACAAAGGGCTCTCAAGATGCTGTTGAAATGTCGCATCTGAAAGGGGTATTTGGGGTACATTTTTCTGGTAGGGGGTTGGCCTCCGGAACCGTCTGGGAACCTCCCCCCCCCCCCCCCCCCAGATCCAGCTATATGTGCTATGCTCAGCGTTGCCTTAATTCTGTTCAGGTCGGAGACCTTCTCAGCGTCTGAAGGACAGAATCGCCCCCACAGCGGGACCAGGTGAGTGTGGACATTATCTGTGCACGTTGTTCTCTGAACGTCTGTGTGTGTGTTCGTACTGCATTTAAGCGTTTGTCAGCGTATGCTTACAGCTTTATCTTGTCTATGCATACCAGTCAGGTAAGGTTTTGTGTGTGTATGTGGGGAGCGGGGGCAGTGGGGTTGTTGTTGTTGTGTGTGTGTGTGTGTGTGTGTGTGTCTGTACGTGTGTGTGTGTGTGTGTGTGTGTGTGTGCGTGCGTGCGTACGTGTGTGCGCGCGCGCGTGTGTGTGTGTGTGTGTATGTGTGTGTGTGTGTGTGTGTGTGTTTGAGTGTGTGTGCGTACGTGTGTGCGCGTGTGTCTGTATGTCTGTATGTTTGTCTGTCTGTTAATGTGTGTGTGTGTGTGTGTGTGTGTGTGTGTGTGTGTGTTGAAGATTGAGTAAAACATTCAAACGTCAAAAGAGCTGAGCATCATGTGGGCTAGTATTTGTAAATGAAACTGTTGGTTTCTGCGCCCTTTTTTTCTCCCCTTTATTTTTTTTTTTTTTGGGGGGGGGGGAGGGGGGATTTGTTGATGTTTATTGTTGTTGTCGTTAACCCAATCTGATTTGGTTTGAAAACCAGTCATACACGCGAAGATCCTCCATACTTACCTCCCTTACCCTGATTCTAGCGCAGAGTTGTCTGCCCTATGGCGACACGACGTGGCGGCGCTACGGGGACTACTGCTACACGGTATTTACGAATGGCTCCACCTGGCGTCAGGCGAGGAAAACGTGTCAACGCTTCGAGGCCGACCTGGCATCTATTGGTGACATCAAGGAACAACTCATCATCCTCAGTCTTGTGAGTTTGCTCACACAGCCCTTTACATCTTCTTGATGGTTTAAACAAGAATTTATTCAATTTGTATCGTGAAATGAACAATATAATGGGATTTAGGATTTCTCACTCAAGCATAGTGCTTATTTTTTTTAGCAATCCTTGTGTAATCTAAACAACGAAATGACTGGTGAGATGAATAAAGTTAAAAAAAAATAAAAAAACAAGAAATTCCTCCGAGGTAGGAAAAACACCCCCGTCCTTACCATTCTCACTGCCACCAACTGAGAAGGTTATTTCCCTTTGACCATTAATATGTAGATATAGATATAGATATGATATGTTTGGATTAAAAACACGCTCAGAAAGTTAAAACAAAGAGAGGTACAGAAAAGCGTGCTATCCTTCTTAGCGCAACTACTACCCCGCTCTTCTTGTCAATTTCACTGCCTTTGCCATGAGCGGTGGACTGACGATGCTACGAGTATACGGTCTTGCTGAAAAATGGCATTGCGTTCAGTTTCATTCTGTGACTTCGACAGCTACTTGACTAAATATTGTATTTTCGCCTTACGCGACTTGTTATATTTAGTCAAGTTTTGACTAAATATTTTAACATCGAGGGGGAATCGAAACGAGGGTCGTGGTGTATGTGCGTGTGTGCGTGTGTGTGTGTGTGTGTCTGTGTGTGTGTGTAGAGCGATTCAGACTAAACTACTGGACCGATCTTTATGAAATTTGACATGAGAGTTCCTGGGTATGAAATCCCCGAACGTGTTTTTCATTTTTTTGATAAATGTCTTTGATGACGTCATATCCGGCTTTTCGTGAAAGTTGAGGCGGCACTGTCACGCCCTCATTTTTCAACCAAATTGGTTCAAATTTTGGTCAAGTAATCTTCGACGAAGCCCGGGCTTCGGTATTGCATTTCAGCTTGGTGGCTTAAAAATTAATTAATGACTTTGGTCATTAAAAATCTGAAAATTGTAAAAAAAAATAAAAATTTATAAAACGATCCAAATTTACGTTTATCTTATTCTCCATCATTTGCTGATTCCAAAAACATATAAATATGTTATATTCGGATTAAAAACAAGCTCTGAAAATTAAATATATAAAAATTATTATCAAAATTAAATTGTCCAAATCAATTTAAAAACACTTTCATCTTACTCCTTGTCGGTTCCTGATTCCAAAAACATATAGATATGATATGTTTGGATTAAAAACACGCTCAGAAAGTTAAAACAAAGAGAGGTACAGAAAAGCGTGCTATCCTTCTTAGCGCAACACTACGACCCCGCTCTTCTTGTCAATTTCACTGCCTTTGCCATGAGCGGTGGACTGACGATGCTACGAGTATACGGTCTTGCTGAAAAATGGCATTGCGTTCAGTTTCATTCTGTGAGTTCGACAGCTACTTGACTAAATATTGTATTTTCGCCTTACGCGACTTGTTTAATCCTTGTGTAGACGTATCATTGTGGGCGTATTATTGTAAAGGGATAATATCTCAGGAAAAAACGCTCTCAGATCGATTTGAAAGTTCAGGAAATGTTGGTACCATTTAGCAATACTGTCTTCATTTTGAAAAAGAAGTATATTAAAAGAACAAAACTTGTTGTCTCTTCTTCTTCTTCGTTCGGGCTTAAACTCCCACGTTCACTCAAATTTTTAGCACGAGTGGATTTTTACGTGTATGACCGTTTTTACCCCGCCATTCAGGCAGCATACGCCGATTTCGGGGGAAGCATGCTGGGTATTTTTGTGTTTCTATAACCCACCGAACTCTGACATGAATTACAGGATCTTTTCCGTGTGCACTTAGTCTTGTGCTTGCGTGTACACACATTAAGTCGGTTACCCATTAAGTCACTAGCAGGTCTGCACATAAGTTGACCTGGGAGATCGGACAAATCGCCACTCTTAACCCACCAGGCGGCAGCGACCGGGATTCGAACTCACGACCTCCCGATTAGGAGGCCGACGTCTTACCACCACGCCACTGCGCCCATCAAAAGTTGTTGTCAAATTAAATGAAAAGCGCACTCTTGTGTTAGAATGTGGTTAATTCCCTTAACCACTGGACTTCATGTCATGCAGTTACCAGGGCCGCTGGGTCCCTGGTGGCGCATCTGACGTAAACCGGTTCAGCACTATTTTTAAACTTCAGCACAGGAGAGAAGCAGCGCCTAGATGCTCATTCACTCACTTTGATTTAACTAATTACCATACTTGCGGTGCGTTTTCAAGCAAATCGTGCAATGTGCGTCAAGTACGGTACAATGGATTCCCCCTATTCTTCAAATTTAGACAAAATCTTCAGAAACTCCTCAAAATCAGTCAGATCAATGGTATCCCCTTAACTTACATTCTTTCTCGTGTAAGTCATCCTTTGAAACATCAGAGATCAGTCCCGGGCTTTAACGCCGTATTAAGGAACATCCTTTCAGTTGGTCACATGACAAAACTCGGCATCCTGACTTTTTCGTGTGTGCCAAGTTGGACAAGTTTGCCGAATTCATTTCGTAACTCACACCAATGTCGAAGCCGTGAAATTAATTCCGCAAGAACATTTCCACTTTACACAAAAAGCGGGCGAAGTGGCGCAGTGGTAAGACGTCGGCCTCCTAATCGGGAGGTCGTGAGTTCGAATCCCGGTCGCTGCCGCCTGGTGGGTGAAGAGTGGAGATTTGTCCGATCTCCCAGGTCATCTTATGTGCAGACCTGCTAGTGCCTTATCCCCCTTCGTGTGTACACGCAAGCACAAGACCAAGTGCCCACGGAAAAGATCCTGTAATCCATGTCAGAGTTCGGTGGGTTATAGAAATACGAAAATACCCAGCATGCTTCCTCCGAAAGCGGCGTATGGCTGCGTAAATGGGGGGGTAAAAACGGTCATACACATAAAAATCCACTCGTGGAAAAACACGAGTGTACGTGGGAGTTTCAGCCCACGAACGCAGAAGAAGAAGAAGTCCAGGGCTTTAACGCCGTATAGGAATTACATCCTTTCAGTTGGTCACATGACAAAACTCGGCATCCTGACTTTTTTGTGTGTGCTAAGTTGGACAAGTTTGCCGAATGCATTTCGTAACTCACACCAATGTCGAAGCCGTGAAATGAATTCCGCTTTGCACAGAAAGCAGCCAGGCTTTACGTTGAAGGGTATGTGTCCAGGCTTTACGTTGAAGGGTATGTGTCCAGGCTTTACGTTGAAGGGTATGTGTCCAGGCTTTACGTTGAAGGGTATGTGTCCAGGCTTTACGTTGAAGGGTATGTGTCCAGGCTTTACGTTGAAGGGTATGTGTCCAGGCTTTACGTTGAAGGGTATGTGTCCAGGCTTTACGTTGAAGGGTATGTGTCCAGGCTTTACGTTGAAGGGTATGTGTCCAGGCTTTACGTTGAAGGGTATGTGTCCAGGCTTTACGTTGAAGGGTATGTGTCCAGGCTTTACGTTGAAGGGTATGTGTCCAGGAGGAAGGATGCTCTTTAACCCATGTAAAAGCCTGGGCGAATCTGTGAGGATTTACATGATGTTCTACGCTAGAAGGAAGATATCTTCAATTTGATCAAGTTTGGAGTATGAATATGCACTGTTTTGCTCATAATGTATAGCTATAAGTTTGTTGTTTTTTAAATTAAAAAAAGTTTGTTTCCGATGACAAGCCCTCGGTATTTTTATTTTTATTTTTATTTTTTCACCAAGGCGCGTGTGTCTTTGTATTGGAACTGTGTCTCCTGAGTGTCATATTTTTTGTTTGTTTGTTTGCTTAACGCCCAGCCGACCACGAAGGGCCATATCAGGGCGGTGCTGCTTTGACATATAACGTGCTCCACACACAAGACAGAAGTCGCAGCACAGGCTTCATGTCTCACCCAGTCACAGTATTCTAACACCGGACCAACCAGTCCTAGCACTAACCCCATAATGCCAGACGCCAGGCGGAGCAGCCACTAGATTGCCAATTTTAAAGTCTTAGGTATGACCCGGCCGGGGTTCGAACCCACGACCTCCCGATCACGGGGCGGACGCCTTACCACTAGACCAACCGTGCCGGTCCTGAGTGTCATAGATGAGTAGGTTTCCTTGTAATGCCTGCACAGTGGAATTTTGTCATTTCTATTAATTTGTTTATTTTTAAGGGTCTAAAACAGTCATAGGGTCGAGATGGAAAAGGGCCTTTCGGGGAACCAGAAACACAGATTTTTTGTGCGCAGGCCTAATCACATGGATTTCTTGTTTTTGGCAGGCAGAGAAAACAAACCAGCAGAGTGTATGGATCGGGCTGAGTGAGCTACAGTCACACACTGGATACTATGGGTCAGACACACACACTCACACGCACACATATATGCACGCAAGCACGCATGCCCGCGCACAAATACACAACAATTGAACATATGCAACCACTCACACGCACCTTTGCAAACACATGTAAAGTGAGAATTAAGTAATTTTAGTGGTTTGTGTTAAAGGTATATATATGTAAAACATGTTGTTGTTGTTTTAGAAGTGTTAATAACACTTTCAATGTTTTGATTTCTATGTGCAGAGAGCATGTGATTTGACTATAAATATCGACCAATCAAATTCATGTCACTATGCTGACAGCCACACCAACACAATCACAGCAACAGTTTGACACTAGCACTGGGTATTGGAGCACTGTCTACGTTTTATTTTTAACGCACGAAATGCAAGGTATTCGAGAAGAGTTTTGCCCTCAGCATTTGCCAGATAAGGATATCCTACTACGCTGATGAATTTTCAATCAGCTACCCTAGCTTCATCCTTCCTGATCGAAGATGGGGAGGTATTTTTGATATTTGTAGGGAACAGACTCAGTATTTCAATGGTCAAGTGCCGATTTCTGTATAAAAATGTAGACAAGGACCTTTAAGTTCTGAAGTATGCTAAAATCGTAAGTGTTGACAATGCCAAAAACTGTTTTTGGCTGGTGAATTAGATACAAGGAACAGTGTTGACAAGGTGAAGGTGTGTGTGGCTAGTGAAATAGATACCAGGAAATGGTTGTAAGTGTTGCCTCAGTGAAGGTGTGTGTGTGGCTAGTGAATTAGATACGAGGGGATTGTGATAAGTGTTGACAAGGTTCGTGTGTGTGTGTGTGTGTGTGTGTGTGTGCGTGTGCGTGTGTGTGTGCATAGGTGTGTGTGTGTGTGTGTGTGTGTGCGTGCGTGCGTGCGTGCGTGCGTGCATGCGCGTGCGTGCATGCGCATGTGTGTATGTGTGTGTGGCTAGTGAATTAGATACGTAGGAATTGTGATGAATGTTGACACGGTGAATGTGTGTGTGGCAGGTGGAGCGACGGGTCCAGTGTCAAGTTTGTCAACTGGGCCGGTCAGGGACCTGACGACGCCAACGGTCAGGAGTCGTGCGCTGAGATGTTTGTCCGGACAGGTCAGTCTGAATTTGCACTTCTGAACATGCACCAGTTAAAGGCACCTTCCCTCCCGTGTAAAGAATCATGTGAACCACTACAGATCTGTATATAGGTTTTTACCTTTGACAAGAGCACCCTTCCAATTTGACACATAACAGAAAATCAACACCTTGGCTTGCTTCCTGTACGTGTACAGGGCCGGATCTGGGGGGGGGGGGGGGTTCCTGGGGTTCCGGAACCCCCCCCCCCCTGGCCATCCAATGTACCTCTCAGAGAAAAAAATGTGGACTTTGGACCCCTGTCTTCAGTTGGAACCCCCCCCCCCCCCCCCTCAAACGAACTTGGTCCGGCCCTGTGTGTAGTTTACAACGTGATTTTTATGGGAACAAAGGTACAGGGCGAATTTCTACGGTTCGCAGACAACGCAGAACTACGGAGGGCCGCAGAAATTCCAACAAAGTCACACCCATAGATTTGAGTTCTTACCTACAGGGCCGTTATGCAGGAGTTGAGTTTAGAGCCTTAGTCTTTGAGAGTACAGTTTATCCCGGACTAAAGTCTCTTACATCGACTATTGCATACCGGCCCAGAACACTGGTCTTAGTATTGTTGTATTGTCTTATTGTATTGTATTGTATTGTATTGTATTGTATTGTATTGTATTGTAGTAAAGTAGCATTGTATTGTATCGTATCGTATCGTATCGTATTGTACTGTAACATTTACAGACGAAGTAATCCCACCATAATTCAATGTGACATTCCCTTCACAGGCAAATGGAACGACAACCACTGCGCCCTGTCCAAGGCCTTCGTCTGCAAGCGCTACGCCTCCGCCTTCCCCCGCACCACCCCGTCCACTTTATCACCAAACATGGGGGGTTGCGGCGATGGCTTCGTGGCGTTCGGCGGCCGCTGTTACATCATCAGGGGTCAGGGGGGTCTCAAGACGTGGAGTGACGCCGTGCAGGACTGTGAAAGTCAGCGGACCCACTTCTTCTTTGTCCAGCTCGCCTCCATCCGCAGCCATCGCGAGAACGGTCAGTTATTAACAGCTATTGTGTTTTCAGCGTAGCAATAGGGTCCGATATTTAGACGAGACAAGTATAATGCCGACGAGTCGAAGACGAGTCGCATTATACTTGTTCGAGTCTAAATATCGGACCCTATTGCTACGCTGAAAACACAATAGCGATTATATAGCTGTTTTGACCTTGATTTGTTGTTCCAAACTTACAAAATGACAGTTTTTGCGTCGATGCGTTGATCTCAGGTTTTGATAGCAGACAAACTTCTTACGCGCATCATGTTCGCGCAGACATGCACACCGCTACACGCTTTCTGACTTTGTAAGAAAAACTGACTCCAAGTGCATTCGACTTCACAACACAGTTGTTGAAACAGCCTTTTAAGTTGTCAGTGTATGCTGTTGTCGATAGAAACATCGCCGTGGTACAGATGGGTGAACCGGAATCATGCGTCGGCCATTTTTCTCAATATGCTTTTGGATATTGAGTAAAATGGCCGACTTCTGCCGCATTATGCTTTGATGATCGGAAGAGACCATCCAATCACAGCCCCCGAATTCCCCCACGTGTTCATCAGAATAGCTATATACTTTCATTTTTTTCTAACTCATCTTCTTAAAGGCCCACTCCTTCTCGTGAAAACAGTTCGAATCAGCTGGCCAGGCTTTAACATGGCGTCAAGGCCTTCCTTAATTAATAATAATAATAATAATAATAATAATAATAATAATAATAATAATAATAATAATAATAATAATAATAATAATAATAATAATAATAATAATACGAGAATTTATAACGCGCACATATCTCACCACAAGGCGACTCAATAGCCAACTTTAACAATACCCCGCTTGGATAGCTCTCCGGTGCGAAAGATAAGGAAGGTTCACTTCCCTGCGGGCACATTTTTTGCTCTCAAGAGTTATCGTTCCTTCCATACATTACAATCACTGATCTAAACAATGGCTACCGAACAGCAGAACTTTCATGCGATTGCAAGTACCAAAGTTGCAAAAATACCTCAAAGAAAGAAAAATACAATATTCAGGATACAATAAAGTTATTGAACAGACAACGGAGTACCGGGATGGCACGTCATTTAACATTTTGACATCGAAGAGAATTTAGCCATTGGCTTGTGTCAAAAAAAACTCGATCGCCTTTCCTTTGTGTACGGGCCATGCTTGGGTACTTTGAACGAACTTTAGGATTATTCTTGCGGCTAACATTGCTGCAGCCCACTGCTGCACAGTGCAAATTCACAATTTTCAAGGCGAAGTGTCTGCACTGAAACGCAACCTCTCACAGAGCTATCAAGTCAAGTTATCAAAACATGCCCGCAGTTTGAGGCAGATCTCGCAAGACCACGCAAGGTATTACAGGTTTATCGCGCGACTTCGCGGCGCTGGCCGATAGGGCAAGTCGCCTATTAAAAACGTCGCAAAGGTATTTTTACCGAAAACTCAGTGCAAACGCTTCATGCAGCGAGCTTCGTGAAGTAAACTCTGCCCATAAGGCCAAAAAAAAAATTGTCTGTTTCTGGTCACCCGACCGACCCTAAATTTCGGCGCCGACCCTAAACTTTTTTTTTCCAAACTCAAAAATTCTTTTCTTTTTTTTTGGTGGTAAAGGACAGGGTGAGAAAATGAACAACAAAAACGTGTGAAAACGAAAGTCCGCTGACGATTTGTAAATGTGTTGAGTGTCTTGTCTCTATGTATAGTGAATCCAGTCTCTTTGCGCGATTTTTAAAGTTAGTTTTATTGGTCTACATTTGGGGTAAAAAAAATAATTTAAAAAAAATCCCTACCTACCGACCCTATTTTTTTTTAGCCATGTTACCAGAAACAGACAATTTTTTTTTGGCCTAAGCATGTCAGTTGAACAAATACAGGAAACCTACTGGTTTCACCGGAGGGATGTGCAGTGTATTTGAATGGGGGCCGGATAGCTCTGTTGGTAGAGCACTGGACTTGTGACCCTAAGGTCGCAGGTTTGAATCCCGACAGCGTTCCACTGGGTGAAAGCGAACCGAATTTCGCAGCATTGGGATAAATGATATGAAATGTTTGTACCGCAGCGTTCCTGACGACCCAGCTGCAGGGGACGGGGATGCTAGTGTGGACGGGACTACACCTGGTGGGCCACGACTACCTGTGGGAGAACAACGATGACCTCACCTACACCAACTGGGACACCGGGGAACCCAACGGCCTACAGAATGTCAGTGAAGTTACAACTTACATGGATTTTTTTAGTGTGTTTGTGTGTGTGTGTATGTGTATGTGTATGTGTGTATGTGTGTGTGTGTGTGTGTGTGTGTGTGTGTGTGTGTGTGTGTGTGTGTGTGTGTGTGTGTGTGTGTGTGTGTGTGTCTGTGCGGGCGCGGGTATTGCATTTTGTGTTTTGTTTGTGTGCTTGTACGATTTTGACTCAATATGTTTTGGCACTTGCTGATGATGTGGGCTAAATAATCGTGGTTTTGGCATCAACACTTTGTTGTTTTCAAACTTGCTGTTGATGTGGGGAGATAACTGTTGCTGGTCATGGCGAAGAGTGTTGTGTGTGCGTGTGTCTATTACGACAGGAGGGCTGTGTCCATCTCTACAGCCGGGGCGCCAACGCCGGACGATGGAACGATGCGGACTGCTCTCGCAAAATGGGCTGGATCTGCGAGAGTGATAGGTGTCAGTATTTCTTCTTCTTCCTCCTTGACTTACCTCCCCTTGACTTACCTCCCCTTGACTTACCTCCCCTTGACTTACCTCCCCTTGACTTACCTCCCCTTCGCTGGTCACCCAAAACCATTTCTATTGAAGGGACGTTAAAACAAACCACAAAGTTCCCCCTGACCCCCCCCCCCCCCTCCTCTTTCCCTCGTTCTCATTGTTTAAAGATACATTGTTTTACGCTTATACAAGTATTATATACATGTGATAAGAGCATCCGTTCAATTGGACAGTGGACCAATAATGAACGGTTTATCTGCTTTCCGTGCAGACTTCCTTCTGTGCTGACTAAGGTTTTGTTCGGAATGTATGTTTTAACTGACACTGTGTCTGTGTGTCTGTTCGCATATCTTTCCTTGTCTGTGTGTGGTCAGTCCCCTACATAAACACGCCCACCACTACGCACGGCCCCTGCCCCAGCGGGTTCTGGAGGCTGGGAAACAGTTGCTACCTGTTCATCCCCAACCCCCTCGCCTGGTCTGACGCCGCGAAGTCCTGTGGGTCCCAGATAGCTCACCTGGTCAGTGTGATCAGCCAGACGGAGCAGGACCTTGTCTACCTAATGGCCTCCAAGAACACCTCGGTCACCGGACACGGCTTGTGGCTTGGTATGAAGGGAACAATGGTACGTTGCTTTGGCCGAGGCCATTTCTGTGAGTGTGTGTGTGTGTGGTATGGTGTGGTGTGTGAGTGTGTGTGTGTGTGGTATGGTGTGGTGTGTGTGTGTGTTTGTGTGTGATTGGAATGGACTGGTTTCTGGTTTGGTATGAAGGGAACACACACACACACACACACACACACACACACACACACACACACACACACACACACGCGTACGTTGCTTTGGCCGAGGCCATTTCTGTGAGTGTGTGTGTGCGTGGTATGGTGTGGTGGTGTGTGTGTGTGTGTGTGTGTGTGTGTGTGTGTGTGTGTGTGTGTGTGTGTGTGTGTGTGTGTGTGATTGGAATGGACTGGTTTGTGGCTTGGTATGAAGGGAACAATGGTACGTTGCTTTGGCCGAAGCCATTTCTGTGAGTGTGTGTGTGTGTGTGCATGTGTGTGTGTGTGTGTGCGATTGGAATGGACTGGTTTGTGGCTTAAAGGCACAGTATGCCTCCCGTAAACCATCACAGATACTGTCAGGCTTTTACACACAGTACAAACACCCTTCCATTTGAACGCTCACCAAACGGGAACATCCTAGGTGCCCTACGTAAAGAGCGAGCAATTTTGCGGATTGTCTGATAACAAAATCGGACCGTAGTGCGTTTTGGCGCTAGACCTAACTTTTAAAATATAAATAATAAATTGATGACGACAACATTGTGAAAAAAATGAAACTGGATCACAAGGGTTCACGATGGCTCAGGGGTAAGATAAACCACGCAAAAATAAATTCTTTAAAAATTGCTCGCTCTTTACGGAGGGCACCTATGATGTTCTCAAGCGGTGAGTGTTTAAATGAAAGGGTGTTTGTACTGTGTGTCAAAGACTGACAGTATCTGTGATGGTTTACGGGAGGCATACTTTGCCTTTAAGGAGTACACAGGTCTTCCGACAATGGAGGTGACTATGAATGTGTGTATTAAGGGAACACATAGATGGTAAGCGGCTGGCCATGAAGGGTACTAAGGCAAGCATTTTGCTGAAAGTAGGGGAAGCAAGGTACATGTATATTATGCATGTGTTGAACGTGGAGGTGACTGCTGGTGAGGTAAGGGGCTCCGCTCACATATGTAACTTCAGCAGGACCGACGACGCACTGCATATTATCCCAGCCCGCTACACGTTGCATGAAAGGAAAACAGGCCAAGTACTCGTCATAATCCCTATCGCGGCATAAATAATAGGCAGTGCGTCGTCTGAAATTGCGCAGGTATATTCTGCCCGTAAGCATGTTGAGCAAATAGAGGAAGCCATGCATATATGTGAGTAGTGGGGGAACGTGAAGATGGTTAATGGCTAACCATGAAGTGTACTCTGAATACAGAGGAAGCAAATTAATACATTTGAATTCAGGGGACATGAATATGTGAAGTGGTTATAGCCAAGAAGTGTACGAAGGCCCGTAAATGTCTTCTGAATACAGAGGAAGCCATGTCTTTGAATCCAGGGAACATGACGATGGTTAGTGGCTAGCCATGAAGCTTGCAAAGGTTAGTGTCTTCTGAATGCAGAGGAAGCCATGTATTTATATCCATGGAACATGACGATGGTAAGTGGCTAGCTATGAAGCTTGCAAAGGTAAGTGTCTTCTGAATACAGAGGAAGCCATGTACATGTTTTGTATATCCAAGGAACATGACGATGGTAAGTGGCTAGCTATGAAGCTTGCAAAGGTAAGTGTCTTCTGAATGATACAGAGGAAGCCATGTACATGTATTTATATCCAGAGAACATGACGATGGTAAGTGGCTCGCTATGAAGCTTGCAAAGGTAAGTGTTTTCTGAATACAGAGGGAGCCGTGTATTTGAATTCAGAATTCGTTAAAGATAACAATTTACATTTGCTTGCAGGTGGGCAGCGAGACTCGCTGGTCGTGGAGTGACGGCTGGCCGGTCACCTTCACCCGCTGGTCACCTGGTGGAGACCTGCTGACCGCTCCCTCTCTCGCCTGTGTTGCCATGGGTACCAACGGCACGTGGAGCTCGGTAAACTGCTCTCTGCCTCGGCCCTATGTCTGCAAGACAACTTCTGGTGAGTTGGGGCAGACTCTCTCTCTCTCTCTCTCTCTCTCTCTCTCTCTCTCTCTCTCTCTCTCTCTCTCTCTCTCTCTCTCTCTCTCTCTCTCTCTCTCTCTCTCTCTGACCTTCTTGCACGCACCTCACAAGTCCCTATGCATGTACACTTCTGTGCCTTGAGGTCGTTGACTTCTTCTTGGGCTGGGCCCGCTGGTACGTAAATCGCGCAGTGAAAGATACTTTCTGAATGTCAAGAGTCAATTTGAAAAATAACAGTTTGATTTGTGTGGTGTGTTTTTTTTACAAACCCCGGCCCAAGCGAACCACGTCCCAACCCCAACTTTACAACAGAAACGATTATTTGTATATATTTATGTTCCTATTTATAAGCTTCAGCATGTATATTGGTGTTTCAAAGGGAGTCTCATAGTTTGCCACATTGCCATATTCACAGACACTCCCCCGTACACCCCAGCTGCAAGCAACGGGGTGTGTGACGGCAGGGACTGGTCACCCTTCGGCAGTTACTGCTTCGCCTTCTACCTGACCCAACGCGTCAGCTTTGCGCGTGCTGCCTTCGACTGCAGCCAGAGGGGCGGGGCCTTGGCCAGTATCCATGACAACGCTACCAACATCTTCTTGCAGTCACAGGTCAAGGCCGGGTCATCACTTCCGGTCTGGATCGGATTCAAGCGCTCCGACACTGGTGAGAGTGTTGTGTCATTCGCTGCGATTGCTGGTTTTAACTTGTCGACCACATGACGGCCCGGGTTATCGTTTGACTCACTAAAGTGGGGCGCAACTCTTCCACGAACTGTTTGACTGTTCGAGCTATTTCCGGAAAACATCTACGACCTTCATGATTCAAAGCATTTTTAAAAACAAAGTGTATAAGACTGTTAAAAACAGCTGACACAAATGTTACTGTCTACAGACGCCTTTTCGTGGCGAGACGGTTCTGCTGTCGACTTCACCAACTGGGCAAGTCATTATCCAAGGGGCGCCACCGAGGACGGGGTTGTCTTGCAATGCGGACAGTTGTCTCCCTGGAGCGGCCAGTGGGTGGACGAGGAGTGCATCTCTGGCAACGGTTATGTTTGCATGAAACATAAAGGTATGGGTAGACTCCCAGTCTTTTTTGCTTTTAAATATAACATTGTGTTGGTTGGTTGGTTGTTTTTTCAAGGTCTGTGACTTTTTTGCTGCTCATAAAACCTGTCAGTGCTGCTCTGTTGTCTCAAGTTCTGTGTGACACACACACACACACACACACACACACACACACACACACACACACACACACACACACACACACACACACACACACACACACACACACACACACGCTCACGCTCTCTCTCACGCGCGAAATTATTCTTATTTCACCTAAACTGTTTCATATTGTGTACTGACTCGGTTTCCATGCTTATCATTCCTATACATCATTAATTTTTCACAGTTGTTATATTATGTCTCTGTTTCAAGTTTTGTCCTGTGGTTTTAAATCTGACGTAATTCTCTTCTTGTTCCGCGCAGTGTACGAAACATCAGCCCTAACTTTAGGGTCGACTCGGGGCACAGTAACCTCCACCCCCACCCCCATTTCTACCACAACCTCTGCTACCCCGGTGGTCAACCCTGTGACGCCTTCGGCCACTTCCGTAATGACTCCGAGCACCACACCCCGGGTACCAGCTAAGTTCACACCCGGGGTACCCCCGCTTGTGACAGCCAGCCAGACATCAACAACAGCGGTACCTACAGCAGCGTCAACAACGCGTGCTCCTACACACACTGACAAACAGACCAGTGGAGGTAAGAACTGAAAGCCACCGTTAGACAGACAATGAGATCATGTAGACAGAAAGACATCATAGCTGTACATACAACAGGCTGGACATCGTCCATAATGTGTGCTCCTACACACACTGACAGACAGACCAGTGGAGGTAAGAACAGACAGACATCCATAGACAGACAATGAGAGAGACAGAAAGACATCATCCATAGCTATTCATACAACAGGCCGCTGAACATCGTCAATAATGCGTGCTCCTACACACACTGACAGACAGACCAGTGGAGGTAAGAACAGACAGACACCGATAGACAGACAATGAGATCATGTAGACAGAAAGACATCATATGTAACATCGTCTACACTGACAGACAGACAAGTGGAAGTAAGAACAGATAGGCAAATACCGATCTATACACAGACAGTGAGACATTGACCATAGCTGTGCATACAGCAGCGTCAACAATGCGTTCTCATACTCGCACTGACAAACAGACCAGTGGTGTAAGAACAGACAGAGGGACAGATACATATAGACAGACAGTGAGAGAGACTGTGACAGACAGACTAAAAACATAAGACATAAGATCATTTATTGTCCATTCAATTAATTACACTAGATGGAAAATTGTGGTTCAACCAAAACAACATATGACAACAACCTTAAAAAACAAAAATAAGAACAATAAAACATACGAAGTAAGAACACCATAGCTGTACATACAGCAATGTCAACAATATGTGCTCCTACAAGCACTGACAGACAGACAGAAAGACACGGATTGACAGATAGTGAGACAAACACAAAGACATCAGTCACAACTCTGTTCATGAGGCAGCGAGAAAAAGAAAGACAATCTAGACAGAAGGAGAGAGGGACAGTGTGTGTTTATGTGAAGCAGAAACGAAAAAGGAAAAGGGGGGTGGTGGTGGTGGGGGGGTGGTGGTGGTGGGGGGGTGGTGGTGGTGGGGGGGGGGAGCGAAACTGTGATGGAGGGAGCGAAACTGTGATGGAGGGAGCGGACAAGAATGAGTTTGGGATTGGTGCAAGTTGGGGTGAGGCGAATGGCAGATAACGAAAGGGTAGAGAAACATTTTAAATGAATATATTAAATGCTTGAATATATTGATCGTTTTCATATTTCAAGTCACGAAAATTCAAAACACTATTAGGTGTTTGCATTCCCCGATTGTAATCATTACTTAAGATTGTCAAAACTGTCACATTTACAAATATGATACAACAAAGAAGGCCGGAATAAGCGCTCTCAACGTACAGAACCGGGATAGGTCAAAGCAATGCAGAACCAGTCTTCTGGCACCTGCCAGAATAAGAAGCACTGGAATGAATTGAAAACAAATTTCATACTCATATTTGTAATGAAATAGTCAAATGTTCAGTATTTCCAAGTGTAGGCTACCTCTGTGCGTATGATACAACTCATCCAATTTAAATATTATATATATGCATTTGTCCACAGGAGGAGATAACTCGAGCTCAAAAGGCGGCGCCATCGCGGGAGGAGTTGTAGGTGGTGTGATCGTTGTGGTGGTTGTCACACTGGTAGTCCTTTTCCTCGTGCGTCGTCATCGCGACCGTTCGTCTGCTGGATTCACCAACGTTCTCTACAAAGACAACGCCGTGCAGTTGTCTTAGTGGACAACTCCACACAAACATGCGTGTGTTGTCTTAGTGGACAACTCCACACAAACATGTTTTGGTTGTTGTCATAATGCACTTGAAAGATGCTGTTGTCTTTCTGCTGGAAAATACGCGAAACTTGCAAGATGCGGTTGTCTCAGTGCCTGAGTCCACACAAAACTCTGGAAGCTGTGTTGCTGTCTACGTCCACGAATCTACACAAGACTGTGGATGTGCACTTTTTATATTTAGTCAAGTTTTGACTAAATATTTTAACATCGAGGGGGAATCGAAACGAGGGTATGGTGTATGTGCGTCTGTCTGTGTGTGTGTGTAGAGCGATTCAGACTAAACTACTGGACCGATCTTTATGAAATTTGACATGAGAGTTCCTGGGTATGAAATCCCCGAACGTTTTTTTCATTTTTTTGATAAATGTCTTTGATGACGTCATATCCGGCTTTTCGTGAAAGTTGAGGCGGCACTGTCACGCCCTCATTTTTCAACCAAATTGGTTGAAATTTTCGTCAAGTACTCTTCGACGAAGCCCGGGGTTCGGTATTGCATTTCAGCTTGGTGGCTTAAAAATTAATTAATGACTTTGGTCATTAAAAATCTGAAAATTGTAAAAAAAAATAAAAATTTATAAAACGATCCAAATTTACGTTTATCTTATTCTCCATCACTTGCCGATTCCAAAAACATATAAATATGTTATATTCGGATTAAAAACAAGCTCTGAAAATTAAATATATAAAAATTATTATCAAATTTTTTTCCCCGAAATCAATTTAAAAACACTTTCATCTTATTCCTTGTCGGTTCCTGATTCCAAAAATATATAGATATGATATGTTTGGATTAAAAACACGCTCAGAAAGTTAAAACGAAGAGAGGTACAGAAAAGCGTGCTATCCTTCTCAGCGCAACGAATACCCCGCTCTTCTTGTCCATTCCACGTGCACTGCCTTTGCCACGGGCGGTGGAGTGACGATGCTACGAGTATACGGTCTTGCTGCGTTGCGTTGCGTTCAGTTTCATTCTGTGAGTTCGACAGCTACTTGACTAAATATTGTATTTTCGCCTTACGCGACTTGTTTTTTCTTGGAGCACATCCTTGTTGGTAAAAACTGTGTCTAATATGGAAGTTGACTCGACGTACACAAACAGAAAAAAAGGCTCGTTTTCCGGCGAAGGAGACTTGGACAGAGAAATGGATTCTACACTGAAAAACAGCCTTTTGAATGAAATTCATCAAAAAATAAAGACTGCATTTCTTCTCGAGGAGAGTTCTAATGAACCCAATGATTTTCTGAGTTTATTGTCTATGTTATATTTTTATGTTGCTGTAGACTGTTTGGCAACCTTTCGTTTCTGTTTGTACACTTCAAAGTTTATTTCTTCACACACTCGTCTTTGAACATTTCAATCACACGTTACACCACGCAAAAACAGAATAGTGTCAATGTAACAAAAGGAACGCAATCATAAATGTCATATATGTGTTATATGTTCCTTGAATATTTCAGCGGGATGGCTGTTGAACATTATCTTACTTAAAGGCACAGTGCGCCTCCCGTAAACCATCACAGATACTGTCAGGCTTTTACACACAGTACAAACACCCTTCCATTTGAACGCTCACCAAACGGGAACATCCTAGGTGCCCTCCGTAAAGAGCCCTCCGTAAATAATTTATTTTTGCGTGGTTTATCTTGAGAGCCATCGTGAACCCGTGTGATCAAGTTTCCCTTTTTGGCTCACGTAAGTGTAGCCTATGCGATGATAAACTTTGTCTGTGCGTGTGTGTGTGTGTGTGTGTGTGTGTGTGTGTGTGTGTGTGTGTGTGTGTATGTGATAGAAACTTTAACATTTGACTAAACACCGAAATACTAATTTTACCTGGTTATTATCCAAGCAACAGCTTCAAAATATTGAAGCAATGATCAACATTTCGTCGGCACGTATGTAGTTAAAGTGTGTATCCAAAGAAAACGGGTGGTGGGGGGTTTTGGGGGGGTAAAAACAGCTGACTGATTTGTGTCGTGTGAGGTATGTAGACCAGGTCAGGGGTCAAGGTTAGGTCAGATCGCATGAAGGATTGTGGTATAGATACAGTTATCACCGAGCTGCAGTTCGCCGATTCGAAGAAGACGACTCATGATTTCACATTGTTCGGTTTCGTAGCTCCAGAAAAATAGATAAAGAAGATACCAAAGGAGATTTCCTACAGGTTAATCTGCACAGCGTGTTTCCAGTGTCTGCGCGAGGAAGCGCTGTCGACTGAAAGCGCAGTGTCGATCTGGCCATCGTGTCCTCGTAAGTACTAAAAAGTAGGCTACAGACAGACAGATCTAGATCTAGTGTCTCGCACTCTTGCACCGTATCACTTATGCTTACTGTTTCTTTCTTTATTTATTTGGTGTTTAACGTCGTTTTCAACCGTTCAAGGTTATATCGCGACAGTATGCTTACTGTGTGTGTGTATGTGTGACGGAGTGATTGAGTTTGTGTTACTGTTTGTCGATTTCTTACGTGAGCCGTGAAGGCTTCGCCTCTTGTTCACAATGTAGTCGTCAGTTAGTAATTTGAATGCGATTCGCTGTGAGCTTATCTGCAATAGCACGTTATTAAGTACCTCTGACTATGCACGAAACAAACGGCTGTGGTTCACAAGAACTCTTGCGATGGCTTTTGACTGTTCAGAGGAACTGGTGATAGGTATAAACCGTCGTCTGCTACGAGAACCACGACCTTGCGTGACCCTGCTTCCGGGCTTTTCTTTTTTCAAACTTTCAAAACTTCGAATTGTACTGATCTTGTCTTGATGAAAAAAGAATGATTTTATGATTTAAGAATGTTTGTGTAACAAGCTGTCAATTTATTATTTAGATTTTAAAAGTTAGGTCTAGCGCCAAAACGTACCACGGTCCGATTGTCTCTGACACAATCCACAAAATTAATTCTTTGAAAATTGCTCGCTCTTTACGTAGGGCATCTAGGACATGATGTTCCCGTTTGGTGAGCGTTCAAATGGAAGGGTGTTTGTACTGTGTGTAAAAGCCTGACAGTATCTGTGATGGTTTACGGGAGGCTTACTGTGCCTTTAAGTACAAATCATTTGCTGTGTAATACTAGGGAGATTTAAAAAACGAAACGTCGGGACGTTTCGTTTTGAAGTTGTGGTAAACGTCATCATTTCGGGGGTCTCTCGCTGGAAAGGTGAAGGTCAACTGAAACGGAACGTGAAACGTCAAAACGCAGTCACGTTTTCCACCCCCAAAAAACGAACAATATTTCGTCAACTTTTGTGAGTATTTTTGCACACTAACAGTTTTATTTGTTGGCCATTTTATGCATTGCTAGATTCATCAACCCTTTCACAGTCTTTCAGCGCTGAGAATGTGTTCATTGGAGGTAGACAACTGTTGTGAACTGAAATATTTTGAAGGGTGCTGATCCTGGTACATTTATCCAACTTCATGGTGAGAAAGCAAATGGCGAAGCAGAAGTAGGTCATCGCATCGAATTTTTATTCTGGCTTCGTATGTGATTTTGTATAAACAAAGTCTGTGTGATTTATTTGGACTGAAAATAATCAAAGTATGCCCGATTCTGGACCACCTCCTAGGGGTTTTTTTTCCATTCTGATCGGGGACAGACGTGACAAGTACAAAACAACCCCTAGTTGGGAAAAGGCTTCTAAATCGGCACAGGCGTGTGCACAGGGCCGTTTTCTGAGAATGGGGAATACTCAGGGTATAATTGCCTACATGGTTCTGTAGAGCTCTTTGCCATAGGCTGTTACCAGTTGTAAAAATTGAGATGCGTGAAATGGATAAAAAAAATAATGAGTTCGAATGAGTAAATCTTGGAATTCAACATGAATGATCTAATTTTTGTGAAATACAATTGATGATGAGCAGGTGCATGAATTGAAAAATGTGAAGCTCTTGTGTGTGCAATGCGAGTATGTCAATCCTTTATTGACTCGTGGAGTTGAAATTATGCCATGCCCAGTCAGCGGATCATATCCTGCCATGCCCGGCCTTTCATTCCGAAACGAAACGTGAATACATCTAAATCTTGTCTGCGGCCTATGCCGTCTCGTTTCACGTTCCCTTTCGCGGGGTGACTCATTCACCAAACGAAACGAGCTGCAAAACGAAACGTGCTGTCTCTTAAATCTCCCTAGTGTCTTTGAGTTCTCGTTTCGTTTAGTCTTCCTTTCATCAACATGAAATACAATTACATTTAGAACGTGACGTGTTGTTCCCAATTGTCATGACAATGGTCTTATTAAGTGCATCTCCCTCCATCAAATTTACAAGCGTGCTATCGTTTTGCGTGCGTCTGTGTGTGCGTGGGTGTCTGAGTGCATGCGTATGCACGCGCACGGCACCCGTTTGACGGATATCCTGCAAGAAACACAAGCATGGAATCACATTCTTCAAGGAAGAAAAAGACTCAAGTCTAGTCCAAAACAACGTACGTCACCAACAACTAGTGTCTAGTGAACGAAACTTTTTGCCCCGGAGCCGTTTCCTGCTGCGTACGTCGGAGCTGGAAGGCCAGTGCCGCAAGCCGCGTCTTCTCTGACTGCGTCAGTTTGCTGCGTATCCGGCGGCGACTGACCATCGCCACAAAAGCGATGATGATGACACTGACCCCCAGGATGACCACGGCTACCAGGGCCAGCTGCGAGGGATTGTGGGCAGTGGTGGCTGTGTCCGGTCCGGATGATGGTGACGTGGTATTGGTGGTGTTCCAGGCACCTGCTGAAAGAGTTGGTTTTATTTGTGTAGTTTCCTGTGTGTGTGGGTGGGTGTGGGCGCGCGTGTATGTGTCTGTGTCTGTGTGTGTATGTGTGTGCGTGTGTGTATTTGTGTGTGTGTTTGTGTGTGTGTGTGTGTGAGTATGTATGTGTGTGCGTGTATGTGTGTGTGTGAGTGTGCATGTACACTCTTCAAAAAAAGTTAAGGATCAATCACTTTTTTACAAGCACGCCACACAAAACAGACAAGACCGAATTCTTTCATTTTTTTAAAATTATATAATTGAACAACCAAGGAGTAATGACAAACAAAGCAAAGATCGAACGCGGCAGCGACAATTTAGCTAGAGTGTGTCAAACGTGACAACCCTCGATAATGGAATTCACAACAATGTGAATCAGTGTCAATAACGCGTGTGCCCTCTGTTGTGTGCCAGGCATTGAACACATCGTTGGCGCATGGAGTGGATCAGGTTGCATATGAATGCTCTGGGAACTCCATTCCACTCCTGCTGGAGCCATTGCAGCAGTTGACCCAGATTGGCAGGAGGAGGGTGATGTTGCTGTACCCGACGACAAAGCTCGTCCCACATGTGCTCTATGGGGTTCAGGTCCGGGCTGTTGGCTGGCCACAGCATCCTGTTGACCCTGGCCTGCTGGATGAAGGTGTTTATAGCTGCAGAGCGATGGGGAGGTGCGTTGTCATCCTGAAGAATCGCATGAGGGCCGATCGCTTGGAGGGCTGGAACGACCAGGGGTTGCAGGATCTCATTCTGCAGGATCTGACACCGGTCAAGTTGCCCACTACATGGTACAGAGGTGTCCTTAGACGTGTGCTGATCCCCCCCCCCCCCCCCCCCAGACCATCACAGAGCCTCCGCCAAAACGCTGTCGTTCCAGAACAGCCCCTTCTGCGAAGCGCTCTCCGCGACGCCTCCACACTCGGATGCGACCATTAGCAGGTTCCAAGCTAAAGCGGGACTCATCTGTAAACAACACCTGAGCCCACTGCTGACGTTGCCACCTTACATGTTGAGTGCACCAGCCTCGGCGAGCTGCTCGGTGATTAGCAGTCAGGGTTGTTCCTCGGACTGGACGCCTTGCACGCAAGCCGAAGTTGTGTAAGCGGTTTCGGATCGTCTGACCACTAACAACAGTGTTGGTGGTAGCTTGTAGGCGTTGCCTAATGTTGTTTGCCGTCGCCATTCTTTGTTGCATGGCCTGCCTCTGAATGAAGCGATCCTCTCTTTGTGTGGTGACTCTGGGCCGACCAGAACGTTGTCGCTCCTGCACTCTTCCAGTTGCTTGGAATCTCTGTATTAGTCTGATGATGACAGAGGGAGCCACTGCAAGCCTCTGGGCCACTTGCCTGGCAGCAACGGCGTCTTGTAGCCATCCTATTACCCTTCCTCTATCCAAATCGCTCATTTTTCTTCGTGGGGGCATGTTGCTACTGTGCATAATTGTGTCAGCGTGTCAACCTTTAAACACAAGCTGGTGAGCGATGTTCATAGCCAGGACCCTGTTGTAGCACGTGCATCACAACCTTTTGCCCTGGCATGCGTTCCGCAAATTTCATGGGGCTATAAAAAACACCCTTTTTCTTCCAAAATGCAGAAGCTTTTGAGAAGTCCCACAAAGGGAAATAACTCTGCCTGCCAAACAAAATTCTAGGTCAAGACTCATTGTTCATTTGTTAATTCAAACACATTAATCTTTTAATTATTATGTCGATGTTTAATTTTTTGGCAACTTTTTATAATTAGATCCGTTTTTTCAACCGATCCTTAACTTTTTTTGAAGAGTGTATGTGTATTCGTGTTTTGCTCGGCCTGTTCAGTGAACGACTGTTTTTGACCCGCCATTTAGGTAGTCGTAGCCTACACTATTTTTGAGAGACAAAATACACAGGAAAAAGGGGAGCGTCGAGATTTAAACGAATTGAACGATTTAAAATTACCATTAGGAACAAGAAGTATCAAAGACAACTTATTTCAAACGTAAACCATCATGTATATCACCAAAGTTCCATGGTCAAGAGCATCCTTTTTCTTGGACCCTTGCACAAAACGTGACTGTTTTCTGCGAAGATAGCTGTGGAGATTTTCCTCTTTTTGTTTCTTTCCTTTTTTTTTTTTTTTTTTCTTTGCTCCGTGAATTGTGCAACTTCGCCCAAGTCAATCTGCAGAAACTAATTCAGCAATCCACCTCGCGCAGGCCCGTGTCAGGCATTAGATATTTTTGATCCACGTTCAAGGGAAAGGTTTGTTTGTCTGTTTGTTTGCTTAACGCCCAGCCGACCACTAAGGGCCATATCAGGGCGGTGCTGCTTTGACATATAACGTGCGCCACACACAAGACAGAATTCGCAGCACAGGCTTCATGTCTCACCCAGTCACATTATTCTGACACCGGACCAACCAGTCCTAGCACTTACCCCATAATGCCAGACGCCAGGCGGAGCAGCCACTAGATTGCCAATTTTAAAGTCTTAGGTATGACCCGGCCGGGGTTTGAACCCACGACCTCCCGATCACGGGGCGGACGCCTTACCACTAGGCCAACCGTGCCAGTATCCTATCCAAGGTGACACGTAGCCTGAACAGATATGTGGCGGTGTGCATGATGGCGTCCTAGGTAAGCAAGGTGCGTGTTTCTATAAATAGAACAACCGGCCTTTGGCTTACCATATCTGGTGGTCAGCACCGTTGACAGGGCGGTTGAAGAAACGTTACCAGCGGTCAGTGTGTCGGTCATTATGACGTGGTCAGTGGTCAAGTGAGTGTTGCACGGTCCGAAACCTACCCTGGTAGCTGTCGCCGACTTGTGGAATAGCTGAGGTTCTACTGGGACTGCTGAAAAGGGTTTCAATAGTTGTGAATTTCTCTTCTTAACAGTAATTGTCATAGGTAAGCAAATCATACATTCAAGCTCGCACGCACACACACGTATCAAATCACGCAATCTTGAATACATGCACACGTATGCTCGATTTCGCACACACACACACACACACACACACACACACACACACACACACACACACACACACACACACACTCACACTAGTCTTTCTCTCTCTCTCTCTCTCTATATATATATATATATATCTTTCCTGTAATAAAGTTCAATGTTTCAATGTTTCTCTCTCTCTCTCTCTCTCTCTCTCTCTCTCTCTCTCTCTCTCTCTCTCTCTCTCTCTCTCTCTCTCTCTCTCTCTCTCTCTCTCTCTCTCTCTGCCAGTGTATATGTGTGCATGTGTGTGTGTGTGTGTGTGTGTAAGCGAGTGTGAGTTTGTGTGTGCGTGTCTCGTGTGTGTGTATACGTGCGTGTGTGTGTGTGTGTGTGTGTGTGTGTGTGTGGGTGTGTGTGCGCAGTCTTTGCTTTCGTTTACAATTATTCTCTGTATATGTTCCAAGGACAGGTTGGAAGATTAGGCTAAGCCTAAAACCTTTATCCTTATCTAATAAAGTTCTGAGTTCTGTCAGCGTGAGTTCGATCCCAGGTTCGGCGGAAATTTATTTCACAGTCAACTTTGTGTGCAGACTCTCTTCAGTGTCCGAACCTCCCCCCGTGTACACTACATTGGGTGTGCACGTTAAAGATCCCACGATTGACAAAAGGGTCTTTCCTGGCAAAATTGCTTAGGCACAGTTAATAATTGTCTACCTATACCCGTGTGACTTGGAATAATAGGCCGTGAAAGGTAAATATGCGCCGAAATGGCTGCAATCTACTGGCCGTATAAAATTTCATCTCACACGGCATCACTGCAGAGCGCCTAGAACTGTACCCACGGAATATGCGCGATATAAGACTCATTGATTGATTGATTGATTGTCTCTTTCTGTCTTGTTTGTATCTCTGGCTCTCAAGTTCGAATTCTCTCTCTCTCTCTCTCTCTCTCTCTCTCTCTCTCTCTCTCTCTCTCTCTCTCTCTCTCTCTCTCTCTCTCTCTAAAACACAACACAGCACGGAACAATACAGCACAACATAACATAACACATACAAACTCACCTGTTACAGACGTGGTGATGAAAAATTGTAAAACCTCATGACTTTATCTTTCTTTACTCAACAAGCCAGCCACACCCAAAACCATTCAAACTAAATTTAGTAGCGAGTTTGGCTTGTACTGTCATTGACTTCTCTGACGACAGATAAATCGGTCCTTCGCCTGGATTCCACAGCACTGTATAATAGGACCGCATTGTTTTGTTAAATCCTCTAATCATTTGAACTTAATTTGGTTTGTTTGTATGTGTGTTTTTATGTTTTGTTTGTTTGTTTGTTTGTTTGTTTGTTCGGACGGACCGATCAGAGATACTTACGTGAAGAGGAAAAGGTACACACGCAGGAAGTCCTCCGACCACCGATTTATATATCTGTGTTATGTCATGTCATTTTTTTTTCTTATCTTTTTTTCTTAATCCTTTTTTATTATGAATATTTAATCAGCCATTTTCTTTTTTATTTCGTCCTTTCGTTCGTTCTGTCTTTCTTTCGTTTAACAGCATAAAAAGTTATTGAGCCTACCCGAATTCCCAATTGCTTCACAGTTCCAATAGAATACCGACAGATTCTTAAAGGTTTTAAGCAGTACATGTACTCCCATGCATTTAAACTATGTTTCGCAACTTACCTGTATCCCCACACCTTGTTTTCTCGCCTGTCACAGGTAGCGGCTTCTCCGCCGTACTGGAGAGGCGCACCAGGTGAATTATAGGTGTGTTGAAACGTTTCAGTTGCAGCGAAGAGTTGATAACGCCGACAAAAAGTTAAACTAGGAAGTGTCGATGGTGGGGGAAAAAAGAGGAGGGGGGGGGGGGGGGTTGTGGGCATAACATGTAGGGGTTGGATTTTCATTGAACAAATATTTTAATTTCTGTCTAATGTAATAAGTTGCATTTTATTTCTTTATAATTCTTCAGATAATGTTAATGTTGAACCAGCAGTGCCAGTGTATGAAGGTGACCAGTAGATTATTTTCCTTCTCGCTAAATATGGGTTTAAGTTGTTGGATTTCCACATACACAATACTCGTCAATAGCATGCAAGTACTCTCTCTTTCTCTCTCTCTCTCTCTCTCTCTCTCTCTCTCTCTCTCTCTCTCTCTCTCTCTCTCTCTCTCTCTCTCTCGAGTCTCTCTCTCTCTCCCTCCCTCTCCGTCTGTCTCTCTCCTTCTCCCTCCCCTCTCTCTCTATCCCCCTCCCTCTCCGTCTGTCTCTCTCCTTCTTTCTTACCTCTCTCTCTCTCTCTCCCACTCTCTCTGTCTCCCTTTCTCCCTCTCCTTCCCTCTCCCCGGCTCTCCCCCCTCTCTTATCTAAGACAAGACATAAAAGAAGTAACTCGCTGATCTGGTTTGTTTGCCTTTGGTTACGTACGTGCTTTAACCCCTTCACTGCCACAGTATAACAGCATTATCCGAACGGTCTATGGGAAAGAGATGTGTTTAGAACCCCTACAAGTACTTGGACAGTGGTTACCTCCCATTTAGTTTTCAGAAATGTCCTGAAATGTTGTTGACACAAATCCCACGTATGAGATACGGTTATGGGCGTAGGACAAACCGAAAATGACCACGTATTACATACGAGATGGGCAGTGAAGGGGTTAAAGTGACGGGGTGCAGTGAGCAACGTGAAGATAAGAGCGGTGCATATATCACACGTAAATTAATTCAAACGTTGAAATTCAAAATGCAGAGAACTATGAAATCGCTTTGTTTTGTGGGCATTAGCCACGGTATGCACACGACTGCGGCTGTGTCTATAGTGCGTGTGTGTGTGTGTGTGTGTGTGTGGTGTGTGTGTGTGCGCGCATCAGTTATTTGTCCCGCAGAATCACTTTGAAGCGATCTTATGCGCTTTCTTTTCGTAGATATTATCATCCCTTTAAGTGTTAATAATAATAATAATAATAATAATAATAATAATAATAATAATAAATGAGCATTTATATAGCGCAACATCATAACTTTACAATTATGCTCTTTGCGCTTGACACATTTAAAATTAATACACAGTTATACAAGCATTTACATCTACATTCATAGTCAACAACGCTTAATTAAAAGCATACACCATCAAGCATACATTACAAAAAATTCTTCCACTAACTAAGTGATAAAAACATGAATAAAATATCAGAGCCAGTCCCGTAAACAAAGCCAACTTTTGCCCCTTCCTCATTCCATGACTGCTAAGAAAGTGTTGTTTTGGTGCTTTATTATTCGCTCTCGGTTTGTAAATTATATAACGGCCGACCGACGGGCGTTTTTTGTTGTTGTTATTCAGGGGCGGACGAGGGGGGGGGGGGGTTTCTGGGGTTTACGGCCCCCCCCCCCCCCCCCGCCAAAATTTTTTAAAAATTAAAAAAATTTGGGGGGGGGGGGTTGAGTTTCAATTTTTGGGGTATTAATCAGTGACAAAATCTGCTGCCTGAAACTGGTAATGATCATCCTCAGAATGCACCAGATTGCACCATTTTGCATCCTTTTTTCTAAATTTCATGCCCCCGGACCCCCCTAACAAGCAAGGCGCTTCACCACCCCCCCCCCCCATAAAATGAACTGATCCGCCCATGTTATTGATTCGTTTTTACATTTTGTATTAGCTGTACTAAAGCGCAAATTATCATAAACTAGTATGAGTGAATAAATACAGAGGAAAGTACGTATTTCTGCTGTAAGTAGCTATTAAGAAGACGTCATTAGCATCGAGGCCACAAACACATACATATTTCACAGTCAAAATGATAGTGTTTGCCTTTAATACACTGATGAATAAAAAGCAATAAATGAACTTTATCATTATTCCATCCATGTTTTTTGCTCTGGTTCAAACATCATAATGATGAAGAGTTCTAGCTGTTTCATATACCTGTTATAAATGTTGAAGCACAAGCAGGTTGCACCGCATGGTGGGGGGTCCTGATTTGGCCTAAATGGTCCGCTGGACCCAAAAAGCAACAGTTAACTAACTAACCGCATGGTGGCTTACACTGTCGAAATTGATACTGAACTCATACGAATCATACCTATTGAGGGGATGAAAACTCAGCTGATAAAATGTACAGAAACCAGGTTTTACAAAAAACTTCAATCAATATTTTGAAGAAACATATTTTTTTATAAATTACTCTGTGTGTGTGTGTGTGTGTGTGTGTGTGTGTGTGTGTGTGTGTGTGTGTGTGTGTGTGTGTGTGTGTGTGTGGCCGGCGCCTATGATGGACACACACTCTCTATATATATTTTTCCATCTCTCACAAACACAAACACACACCACCACAGAGTGATCGGAATATGTAAATACAAAATCTGTTTAATACAAGAGATGAACATTCAAGTGTATAGCAATGCAAAGAAAACTTTGATTCAGGTATGTAGGGGGAACAGAGACGTAAAAGTACCAACTGACCATCAATGTGTACACAAGATGAGCTTATATAATATATACATGTACATATGCCTTCCTCATCCGATTAAACAACAATCATGAACACCACCTATCCATTTTCCTTTTTTTCTCTCATTTTCATTACATTATCATCCTAGAGCTGGAAAATTCAAGGTCGCTTTTTCCCAGTTGAAAACTAGAAGCAACAATTTGACTTGCTCCTAACCTCATGAGCCACCTGCACTTCGTCTAGTAGAAAGACGGAGCTTTTTTACACGCCACAGTGGTGACTCGATGGTGGGACATGGATACCGTTTCTGAGTCTACACATTAAGTTGACTTGTGTCCGTCCTGGCTTAGATTCAAACCTATGATCCAAGAATTGCAAGTTTCAGTGCTCTACCAACTGAGCTACTAGGCCTTTATACATATGGGATAAAAGCATCTTTTGACTAGAACTCACACCACAAGTCAGCGGCCAAGGTGCTTCTTGTGCTCAGTGGAAGACATTTCGCTGATTCAATTTCCTAGATCAGGGCCGGACCCAGGGGGGGGGGGGGGGGGGGGGGTTCCAGGGGTTCCGGAACCCCACCCCTGGAAAAAGCATGTACCTTGCTTTGAGTGGGTTTTTTTTTTTTTACTAGTTTTAGCACCAAAACAATGCTGCTCTTAACCCTCAAAACAAGGCCGAGAATGCACCAGATTGCACAGATTTTAACCGTTTTTCAAAAATTTTCCGGGACAGCATGCCCCTGGACCCCCCTTCGCTGATTTGCCCCCCACAAAAGGAGGAACCCCCCCCTTACAACTCATTTGGTCCGGCCCTGTAGATTGACAAAAGGAATGACAGTTATGAAATAAATCCAGAAAAAATCCCACTCTGCAGAGGAAGAAGTCAGGCTGTAGAGTTTTAACTTTTAGTATGTGTCCTCGGGCGGGGATGTAGCTCAGTCGGTAGCGCGCTGGATTTGTATCCAGTTGCCCGCTGTCAGCGTGAGTTCGTCCCCACGTTCGGCGAGAGATTTATTTCTCAGAGTCAACTTTGTGTGCAGACTCTCCTCGGTGTCCGAACACCCCCGAGTGTACACGCAAGCACAAGACCAAGTGCGCACGAAAAAGATCCTGTAATCCATGTCAGAGTTCGGTGGGTTATAGAATCACAAAAATACCCAGCATGCTTCCTCCGAAAACGGCGTATGGCGGGGTAAAAAACGGTCACACACGTAAAATTCGTCTCGTGCAAAAAACACGAGTGTACGTGGGAGTTTCAGCCCACAAACGCAGAAGAAGAAGCCGAAGAAGTATGTGTCCAAGTGGAGGGATGTTCTTTTTGCGGCCATGATGACAGTGGCTGTGGCTGTTCACATTTACATGACACTTTACATAGGAAGGAAGGTACATCAATGTTTAGAGGCACATCCTTTTTGCTGCATAAATCCAAGTTTTACACAGGCAATTAATCCATGCCCATCAATGCACTTTTAACCTTCCCTAAAAAAAATAGTGTGGGTAAGAAAATATCACTCACACGAAAGTGGAATCAGTCTACTGTGAACGTCTTCGGCAAAGAACATGTATCACAACTTTTGAGTTCAAAAGGACAACTTTAAAAAATATATGTAGCTGGGAATAGCAAATTTGTTTTTAATAAATGGAATGTCACTGTAACTGAGTTCAAAGTAAGCTACTGTAGTGTTGTAAGTGGAACATGTAATTAAGAACAAAACACAGCTGGTGTGTTTTAACAAGAAGGTTTTAATGAGACGCTGTGGTAGGCATGTGTTACTCATCAGTTCCAATATGGCGTCTGCCCACAACGAGGCTGGGCGATGACGCGTACATGTATCAATGACGTAGTCTGATGTAAACAGGACATCACAGCTAGGCCCCCCCCCCCCCAAAAAAAAAGTCTGTTTGCAAAAAAAATAGGGTCGGTAGGACGGGAATTTTTTTTCTCCAAAAAAACATATTTTTCAGTTATTTTGCCAAAAAACAAAGACTTTTTATTCTTTCCCAAATGCCAAAAAAAACTCTAGGATCGCGCGAAAAAATAGGGTCAGTCGGGATACGTAAACAGACTTTTTTTTTTGGGGGGGGGGGGGGGGGGGGGGGGGGGGCCCGCCTTAGTGAATTACAGTATATTTTGAATATTTGTACAAAAGACACACCTAACTTGTAATCACCAATGACATTCCCTGCAGAAAGCTAAAGATTTAATGTTTTAGAGGGCTGTTCTACTGTACTTAAGTTATGTTCAATGCACAAATATGTGTGAATGAATAATGCTAGTCTAGAAAAAGGACTGCTCTTTTACTAGCACAACGCAAGCATCTTTTATATTCAGTAAGAGGGAATAACAAAAAAATGAGTGAAAAAAGAGTTTCCAACACAAATTATTCTGATCAGACACAATTTCACATAAAGTATACATATCACTAAGTGAGTGTTTCTCAGTAAAAAATCTGAATATTGACACATAAATTAATTGTTGCCATGGCATACATGCTCAAACCATTTTTAATGTATCAAGAAAATGTTATTAATCAATGTACAAAGTTATGTCCAGTGAAAACAACTGCTTTCATCTTTATATACATGTAGAAAAATGGTGATTGAAACAGTGTGTTTCTGTTTTGCATGATAAATCGTATCAATCAACCACACACACACACACACAACCTCTCTCTCTCCCAAAGACAAACAGCATTCCCACTCATTTCTGATGCGCAAACACACACACCCACACAAATGCAACCACATATTCTCTCAAAATGTAAGTATGCCTGCATACAGTCACATTGAGACAGGTGGAAGTGTCAACTCTACTTCAAGGTCTTGCTTTCTAATCACTGTTCACAACAGAGGATATTCAAAAATAACGCTGTCAGAGTTTTATCGGCTGGTAGAAGAGTTGATCACATATGTTTGGAATAACTGCAGGCAAGCGATCATTAAAGAGAGCTCGGATGCACATATTTTCAAGAAAAAAACAATATCATAAAGAGCGTACATTGTTCAAAACGCATATCAGAGCTTCCACACTTCAAATGCCTTGCCCAATATTTTTAAGGGGCACAACTCTTCCACGTCCCATGAAAACCATGAGAGATATTTTTGTTCTAACTCATCTATTACTGCCGAAAGCACTGTCAATGCTATGATCAATAATTTGTATTTTGTTTACATACTCCTAGGCTTTGTCCATAACTTGTCCGGGTCATTTGTGAGCATATTAGGCACACACAAAAAAAATGTTGGTTTAGGGTAACCCGACCGACCCTATTTTTTCCCGCCGACCCTAAAACATTTTTTTCATTTCTCAAAAAAAAATGTTGGCGCATTTTGCGAAACATTCTCAGACTAAGAGAAGTAACCTCCGACTAAATTTAAGAAGAAAAAAAGTAAAAAAGGCGACCTACCGACCCTGGTCATGTTACCCTAACCCAACATATATGTGACCCTCCACCACGAAATGAGTCGAATGTCACCTCGCGCGGTTCTGCGCTGGGCTTAATATAAGTCCGGGGAGTGTCTGGTAACAGTGTGAGGGTCACCTTAGTCACAGGCTTATAACTCAAACAGTTTTCACTCTTTTCTAAAACGGTTTTCGCCACTAGATAGAGCATACACAACTCTTTAGGAAAATGTAAAAATAAGAAAATCATGCAAAGGTGACATGCGACTCATACCGTCGTGGAGGGTCACATATTTGTATTTGGCCTTATTACAAATCAATATAGTAAGTCTCATTAAAATGTAAAACACAACATGTACCTGAGTACACAATGTGATGTACTTTGGAATGTTAATTTCTTCACTCAGTGGATCCCCCTTTTCAGACCAAATAAATCTGTCAAAATCAGGTTTTGAAAGAGAGGGAGTATTAAAAATGCAGGTACATTTACAGATGTTTATAAACAGAAAATCTTTACAAAATTCTGTCTAAATTAAAAGGAGGGAGGTTTTGAATATAAAATGAGGCATCTTTAAAGGGGGATCCCACAATATTTTGATATGTCTTGTTGCTGCGCTGCCAGTGGGAATCCTCGTTACGCCATCATCTCTCTACAGCATTGTGAATCAAGCACACTGCAGCAGATACTACGAGTCGAAGCAAGGCACCCTTTGCAGCAGACGACGCTGGCGGGCTTGCATTACAGTAGTCAGTGTTGCAGGCACAAGCTTCCACAGAGATGCTGTTATAGGTGGTGTCATAGCAACCATCGTCCCGCTGCTCAAAGCACGTCCTTGTCACCTCCACGATTCGCACAGAATCCGCTGGGGTAAAAAAAACAACTTCAAAGGTCACACAACAAATGAAATAAAAGTATTAAGAACTTCCAAGGAAAACCAACAAACAGTAAGCAGTATAAAAAAAACGCTCGCGCTGGACCCGAGTACTCTTCAGACATTCACACACACACACACACACACACACACACACACACACACACACACACACACACACACACACACTCTCTCTCTCCCTCACTCCCTCCCTCTCTCTCTCTTTCTTTCTTACACACACACACACACACACACACACACACACACACACACACACACACGAGTACAGACTCATGCACGCACGCACACTGACACACACACACACACACACAAACAGTAACACTAACACATGTGCACAAAATGAACACACACACACACACACACACCGCGAGAGAAAAAGACTAGAATCACAGAATCATTATATAAATATATATATAAATCAAACAGCAAATGAAACCAGTTTTCGTTTTCGGTGTGGGCTCAATCCCCAGGTTCGGTGAGGGATATGAACTTTGTGAAGACGCTACTTGGTGTCTGAACTCCCATGTGTTCCTGCTTGTGCACGATAAAGATCCGAATCTCTCAAGGCTTGAATAAAATGGGTAGTTCAGTATTGTCAATGCGCGCTATTCCCAGGGATAGCAGCCTGAATTTCCTAGATCAAAGTAACAACTACAAAAGAACACAAAATATTTAGTATGCTTACAATATCTTTCACCCCTCATCTTCACACAAGTCTCGTCACAGGGAATAGCTTCCGTGTTGGGCAGAGTAAAGTGATCGTTGCATCCAAAATCCTTCTGCGTGCACGAAAAGCACATGGGGGCCACACCTGTAAGCATACCAGTTGCAAAAACGTAATGAAAGGTTTAAAGGGTGTGCGTTTATTGGTGTGTGTGTGTGTGCAGCAAAAGTGGGTGTATGAATGGTAACTATATATATCAAAAGCAGTGATGAGACACTTTCTGTGCATTATTTGCATTTTAAATGGTTATGTTACTGATTGTCTCAATCTTATTGAATAGAAGAGACAATGCTCAACTTCATTAAACATCTATTTTAGATCGAGACACTCAGATTCTTCCGCATTTGAGTTGTGACTTCTCAACAGACTGATACCAGAGAAAGTTTGTAACTCACAACAGGTAATAAGGCCCGTTAGGAACAGTACTGTTGCGACAATTCGTCCCCCTGAAGACATTTTTCGTGTACTTAGTCCTCCTCTTTCATCCTGTCCAATTGGATCGTCAGAAAACTCACTGTCAGTGTCACAACAAACACCACCGATTCTACCTCTCTCAGGTGTGTCGTTTGCACCTGTGATGATTTCAGCGTTGAGCCGAATGGGAATTGTAAATTCAGTATTCAGTTTGGAGAATTATTTCTGGGGTAGATCGTACAAATGATACGGTTTAAGTTATGCAGGGGCAATTTTAAATTCAACTAAGTTTGAATAAGTTGCTTTACGATCTTGAAAGAAGAAGAATTATCTGCAAACTATACTTATTCTCGAACAGAGTGAGTGCAGGAAATCAACTTCCGGTGGCGACCCACACATGTGCTTGAGAAAGACAGTCGACAGCAACCACAAAACTTTCAACTTCAAATGGCAGACAAAAAGAAGCAGAAGATCGAAGTGGTAAGACTTCCCAATACGATCACATAATGACACGTAAGATGCAATTGTTGGAATGAATGTACAGTGATGGGCAAGATGCATGTCCACTGTGAAAAGTTGTTCAGAGTGGTTGTTAATGTTAGATTTACCAATCAACATTTATCATTCATTACTTAGCGTTGTGTTTCAGCTTCCTTCAGAGGACAAGGAGGACGAGACAGTGTCTACCTTTGTCCTGCATGATGAAGACCACACACTGGGCAACTCACTCAGATACATCATCATGAAAAAGTAAGAACACACATATATCATAATTATATGGTAGCACTCAGTGGCTACTAATACTATTAATTGCTACAAATGTTATTCCCAGACTAAGAAGAGTAAGACTAAGAGGACAGTTGGCCCTGGACTGAAAATATATATAATATATAGGTCGATTCAGATGTCCTGGCTATGAAAAAAAAGCTCTACCAGAAGAGCTTCTTCATGTCAAAGCTATTAGTTAATTTAGTAGTAGTAGTAGTGGTAGGGACTGGATTGGTATCCATAAACCTTGCGGCTTTTTATTGCGTCCCATCTCATTATCAAATTTGTTATAGGTCAATCATATTAACATGCTCAATCGTTTACTCAATATCAATTATCGTACAAATAAAGCGACTCAGTCATAAGTTTTTGTACAGTCGAGATCATTTAACCCCTTGACTGCCTTATGACGGGTATACCCGTCATGCGCTTGTGCAGCCGCAGCACCTTAGGACGGGTCGTCTTCTCCGTTCAGGAATTTTCCAGAAATGCTACGTCACTGCTGACACACAAATAGCAGCCAATGGCTTGGAAGGATACCTCATTCTCATGAATAAACATAAAGGGTGACGCGGTTTTGCGTCTGAAGGCTATTTTCGGCCTTGGCGACAGGGTAGGGGAGAGAAATCTCGACTCGTCAAAATGGCTAACGGTGACAGTCGACCGGGCCCTAGTAGGGAAAAACAAAGCCGGACTAACGCTACAGGCGGTGCAAATGATTATGGATACTGACAGGGGAAGGGGGAGATCTTCTTTCGGACGATTTGTTGGAAACAGGTAGATGACAGTGATTATAATCCTTTCTTGGAGCAAGCAAAACAGCCACCTGTGTTTGATCCACAGGCACCGGAAGATGCGCCGGACTGATTTTTCAAAAGTTCATATTTAAACATCATTATATTTATAAGCCAAACTAATTATTATTTCCATGATTAGACACTAAAAACAGATTCTTGGTTCAATTTCCTTTAAAAATATAATAGGTTTTACTTACCTACCTACTGCCAGTTTGGAGCTAGAATTTTTTATGAATTATTAGACCCTGAACTCCAATATTCCCTGGCAGTCAGGAATGCATACGCAAGTTTTGATTGGCAGCGAAAGGGTTAACACGAAAAACGATAAGCCGAAAAAAACCATTACGCGAAACGTGTTGTCAGTCCCAATCATTCCCTTCATAAACCCTACTAAAAAAAACATCATAACGCGCAATAAAACGATCTGAGACTCACGGGGAAAAAACGTTTACACGAAGCCGATTCTCGGTCTCTTGCACCACCAAACAACTTTTTTTCAACTTGTAGCTTCCAAAGCGAGAAGTGTTCACGTGTTTGCACGGCCCATTGAAAGAAAGAATGAAATGGTCGACGTAAACTTAGACTTTATCACGAAGTCGGTACAGCTCTCTTGTGGTGTTTGCTTTTTGCGCGTGCATATTCTTCCCGATAATTCCATAATCTCTCACTTTGAAAATTGGAGCAGATGGCACACAAATGTCACGGTGTATCAAGATTCTGAAGCCACTTCTGAAAACACTCCACGGCTTACGCGCGTTTGTTCGGTTGGTCAGCACCGATCAACTCTGTTGAAGCGTTTATACTTAAAACGGGTATCTTCTATGCTTTAATCATTTCATCACTTCATTGGCCCGTCAAAACACGGAAAAAAAGCGGCTTCCTTTGGAAATAGAGCCTTTTATTCGCTGTCAGAGAAATGAAGCGACCCGAAAGTCAGACTCCTGCGAAGTTAACAACAACAAGACGCAGGCTGTATTCTTACACAAAAGAGTACTTCCGTTCAAACCGAAAGCTGAAACCGAATCGCGTCAGCAGTTCAAATGAGTTTCGCGAACATCGCTGCAAGTAAACCAATTTCAAAAAAGTTTGATCATTTTCGTTATCGCGAAAAAACGTTAACTCGAAAAAAAATATTGGTCCTTTTCATTGCGTGTAAAGCGATCTCGACTGTATGTCCAGCAGATTTTTAAAAGTGTTATTTGGACAGTCGATGGCCAGGGGTTACAAAAAAAAGCATCAGATCAAAAAGTATGCGTCCTGGGCCGAATTTAAGACAGAGGCTTGAGTACTACACAAGCTACAGTTATGCCTTTTTAGAGGGTGTAATCCGTCTTGGCCATTCTATGGTTACACCACAACGTTAATTATTATAGTCCAACTGCGTAATTATGCTCTACCGTACAATGGTTACGTTACAACTTAAATTGTTGGCTCCATGGCGTAATTCTATTCTTCAATCCACAATATTAAATGTTATACAACAATGTCAGTTGTAATAGAAGAAAAAAAGATAAGTGAAGAGCTAGATCGATTGGAGGTCAAGAATGTTTCACAACAGAATGCAAAATATTTGATTCTTTTGGGTTCCAGTCCCGATGTTCAGTTCTGTGGTTACAGCGTGCCCCACCCAACAGAAAACAACATTCATCTGCGTATTCAGACTCATGACGGTATGTGCTGCTGTTTTTTTCTTTTCTTTTTCTCCCTTTTTTTATTTCGGAGATTTCTGTCTGTTTTTCTTGTCTTTCGTTTCATCCATTGACTGAAGCATTAAGATTTGGGAAGTATTTATTTTATTGCTGAGAAAAAGGTGCTTCAGACAGAAAGGAGCAAGGGGTTAACTTTGTTCATTTTCGTCACTCAGGAATAGCACAGAGAACTATTCAAGTAGAAAGGTAATACAGTGAGGCCCTCCCATTTAAATCTTCCTTTTTTTCCAAGCCCCTAGATTTTTAAGTTTGCTGTTGATAACGTCTCTAAATTTACCTCCAGGGTAAGACGCCCCTCCCGTTGTGCACGTTAAAGATCCCACGATTGACAAAAGGGTCTTTCCTGGCAAAATTGTATTGGCATAGATAAAAATGTCCACCAAATACCCGTGTGACTTGGAATAATAGGCCGTAAAAGGTGAATGCTCGCCCTAATAGGCTTGAGGTTTGCTGGCCGATGTGAATGCATGATATATTGTGTAAAAAATTCCATCTCACACGGCATAAATAAATCCCTGCGCCTTGAATCCGTGGTTGAGATATGTGCGCGATATAAATTGCATAAAATAAATAAATAAAATAAAATTTAGGGCCTGATTTTCTCAAGATTTTAGAGGTCTTAACATGTGGGTGAGTGAGGGGGAACTGAAGCGGCAGAAGTGAACCATCTTACGGCTGTGAGTTGTTCTTTCAGACACCACAGCGCTCGACGTGCTGAAGAAGGGGCTGAGGGATCTGAGTGACGTCTGCTCCCATGTCTTGACTACCTTCCAGGTAAACTTTGATTTTCTGGGCACTTGCCTCAAAGTTGTACACATTTCACGGGGATATAGCTCAGTTGGTAGCGCGCTGGATTTGTATTCAGTTGGCCGCTGTCAGCGTGAGTTCGATCCCAGGTTCGGCGGAAATTTATTTCACAGAGTCAACTTTGTGTGCAGACTCTCTTCGGTGTCCAAACCTCCCCCCGTGTACACTACATTGGGTGTGCACGTTAAAGATCCCACGATTGACAAAAGGGTCTTTCCTGGCAAAATTGCTTAGGCACAGTTAATAATTGTCTACCTATACCCGTGTGACTTGCAATAATAGGCCGTGAAAGGTAAATATGCGCCGAAATGGCTGCAATCTACTGGCCGTATAAAATTTCATCTCACACAGCATCACTGCAGAGCGCCTAGAACTGTACCCACGGAATATGCGCGATATAAGACTCATTGATTCATTGATTCATTTCAGTAGGTTTGAACCTAGCATGGTACCTGGCATGTCAGACCCCTCCCACTAACGACTCTTTCGTTGTCCCTTTGCCCATCATACTGACAAAAATAATACCCAGGCCAAAAAAAAAATAGTCTGTTTACGGTAACATAGGCAAAATAAATATGGTCGGTAGGTCAGGATTTTTTTATTTTTTCCAAAAAACCATATTTTTAATTTATTTTGCCAAAAAACAAAGACCTTTTTTTTCTCTTTTTTTTTTATAAACTTATGTTGCCGAAAAACAGGAACAAAAATCGTGTGTTTCTTTTTACACATATACTGACAGAAACTGTGGAGCGATTTATTTTTATTTTTTTTCTCCCACAAATGCCAAAAAAAAGTCTAGGGTCGCGCGAAAAATTAGGGTCGGTCGGGATACCGTAAACAGACTATTTTTTATTTATTTTTTGCCTTATCATGAAGGGCCACCTGCAATGTTCGGGCCCTTTGGTTTGGCCCAAGGGTGTACGTACTTTCATTGCAGATACTACTGTAGTAGTCTCTTCTAGGATTCTATTCTATTACTCTCAAAAAGCCATACAGAGAGCTGCCTCATATTTTGTTTTTGTTTTTATAAATAGCACATTAGATTGAGGTGGTGAGTGGTAGTGAATGTTGGGGAATTTGCCGTTATTTATTTTTATTTTTGGTTATGTTAATTTCATTTGACTTTATTTTATGTAGTTCATCTTGGTTGGGTTCTTTTTTGTGTGTGTTCCAGGCGGAAGTGGACGAATACAAGGCTAGTCATCCCCAGACCTCACATGATGCCACATGATGAACTGAAGGAGAAGAAGCCGTTTGGCTTTTTTTGGATTAATAACTGCCTTCTCTATTAAAACAGTGGAACACCCTTTTAAGACTGCCAGAAACGTAAGGCTATCAGGTCTTCAAAAGATAAACGTACAGACTTTATGAATGGAAAATCAAAGAAAACAAGGTCTTTAAATTGTGCAGTCTTAGATCAGCGGGCCTTTAAAGGGGGGTTCCACTGTCTTTGTGTGAATGTGGTGTGTGTGTAATATGTGTATATGATTGTATATGTGGCCTCTTCACTGGATGTTCAGTTGGAGAGTGAAAGGGAAAGAGAGTATGGGTATTGTAGTAGGGAGAGCAATATGACTTGCGAGAGGGAGAGATTGTAAAAGAAACATCAAGAATGAGACAGAGAGTGTTCAGAGAAGAGTGTTGAATGTTCAGAAGAGAATTGAAGCAGTGTGTATGGACTTCAGTGTGAAAGTTAATCACACTTGAAATGTGATGATGCTTTAATAAAAATAAAAATTAAAAAAATGCATTCTCGGTTTCCTTTGCCGTGAAAATCACTTGTCTCCTTGTGTGCATATGAAGCAATGTGTTTCTTTGTTGATTGTGGAAATCTGCATACATGTACTTAGAGAATAATACATAACAGCACACACGGAGACACATTGACACAGGCTTATAATTGGGAGGATCATATTAGATCAATTGGTATGTGTATACTTTCAAAACAAATGTTTTATTTAACTATTTTAGAAAGTTTCCATTCAAAATGAACTGCAATGATGTTTCACAGTAGTTTCCTTATTTACGTATGTGCCTTTAAAATCATCCAAGTGTGCCAAACAGATTCTTGCTTTGTCCTGGTATAGATGGTTATTCCTCCTCTATCATTCAGCAGAAGCTACAACACAGTGTTAAAAGTTTTAGCAACAGTTTTATTGCCGAATGGTAAAACAAAAGTGAGGAAGAAGATGAAGCAAGCCACGATTTCAACAGACAAAGCTTGTGAAACAAATGACCAAAAACAATGACTTTTACTACTCATTTCACAGTTCAAACAAACTCCAGAACTCGCATCAACTCATTCATGCTGTCATTTGTCAAGCAAGACAGTCTCATATTGTAAATGAGCTTACATCAACAGAACAGTGTCACAAACAAAAATTTTAATTGAATGCACGATAAAATAAATAAGACACAGAAATCAAGAACAGGTAGATTTACAGAGTAGATGTATTTCAAAAGCTTCAAAGATGCCTTCCTTCCCCTTTCTGTCTTTCTTTATTTGGTGTTTTACGTCGTTTTCAACCACGAAGGTTATATCGCGACGGGGAAAGGGGGGAGATGGGATAGAGCCACTTGTCAATTGTTTCTTGTTCACAAAAGCACTAATCAAAAATTTGCTCCAGGGGCTTGCAACGTAGTACAATGTATTACCTTACTGGGAGAATGCAAGTTTTGCAGTACAAAGGACTTAACATTTCTTACATACAGTCGAGACCGGATGTAAGAAAGTCGTCGGGACCCACTTTTTGTCTTTCATACATCCGGTCTTTACTAAATCCGGTTAACCGGATGTATGAAAATATTGTGGATTGACTTTCATACATCCGGCCACGCGTCTGTTACTTGATAAAAGTAGGGTTTTTTTCATATCATTTTTGTATTTATTTGGTTTTTTTTATGTTTAAATGTTTTGATACATATCCTTGTTAGAAGAAAAGGTTTGTGAATAACAAGTGGAAAAGTACATGTACTTACATACACTGACACAGTCAGGACAACCGATAGAAAGAGCAACTGTTTGTGTAAGGAACTGTTCTGCTTTGCATAAGGCCGTGCACTCTCCGCCCTCCAGATGACAAAGGGATGAAAGGCTAGAGGCTGCCCTTCGTGTGCACCACAAAATTGTACTTCTTCTTCCCCGTCTTCCCATTTTCTTTTCTCTCCGCTACAACTGCCCCTGTCTCCGCTCTCTCTTACCCCCTTCCTCTCCTCTCTCCCTTTGCTTTCCCATGTCCTTCCAAACTCCTCTCTCTCCTTTCTCCTCCCCCCTATGTCTCCTGTCTCATCCCAAGTCCCTCTTTCTCCACTCTCCTTTCCCCTCTCTCTCGCCCCCTCTCCTCCCACGCAACTCCCTTCTCCCTCTCCTCCTATGCCACTATCTCTTTCAAAAAAGTCTGACACCCGTGTTTGCTTTCCAAAGTCATCCCAAGTCTCTCTTTCTCCTGTCTGATTCCCACTCTGTCTCGTCTCCTCTCTTTCCACGCCCCGTCCTCCTTCTCTTCCACTCACGCCACTTCCTCTTCCCCTGCCACCCACGCCACTTCCCCTTCCCCTTCCACTCACGCCACTTCCTCCTCCCTCTCCTCCCACGCCACTTCCTCCTCCTTTTCCTCCCACGCCACTTCCTCCTACCACGCCACTTCCTCCTTCCCTTCCTCCCACGCCACTTCCTCCTCTCTTTCCACTCTTGCCTGAGCAAGATATTTGTTCTTGTCTTTCATGAATCATGATGTTCGACAGCGTTGGCAGGGGGACACCAAAATCAATGGCCATCTGTGTTCGGGATTTGTGTGGACTGTCCTCTACTGCCTTTATGATTTTAAGGCGCTCAGACAATGTCAACACTCTACGTTTGCCTGTAGCTTTCGCTTTGCGGTCCGCCATTTTGCAAGTTCGAGTCGCTATGGAAGGGAAATTACTCTTACCACACTTTGGTGACTTGGGTCTACTTTCGTTTTCTTACAACCGGTCTTGCAACAACGCATTTGTGCTGCTCGGGACCAGAGATTTGCTTTCATACAACCGGACTTTTATACATCCGATTTTCATACAACCGGAAAATTCTAAGTAATAACAAAGAGTAGCTTCTGCCGGGACCCTGCCTACCCCTTTCATACATCCAGACTTTCATACATCCTGTGTTTTATACATCCGGTCTATACTGTACTGCTTGACTAAAATCTTTACAAAAATTGACTATATTCTATACAAGAAACACTTAAACAAGGGTAAAAGGAGAAACACAATCCGTTAGTCGCCTCTTACGACATGCTGGGGAGCATCGGGTAAATTCTTCCCCCTAACCCGCGGGGGGGTTTTGAAAGAGAGGGAGTATTAAAAATGCAGGTACATTTACAGATGTTTATGAACAGAAAATCTTTAAAATATTTTGTCTTCATTAAAAGGAGGGAGGTTTTGAATATAAAACAAGAGGCGAAGCCTTCAAGGCTCACGTAAAAAGTCGACAAACAGTAACACAAACTCAATCACTTCGTCACACATACATATACACACACACACACACACAGTAAGCGGCATAGGTGACACTGTGCAAGAAAGCCAGACACTAGATCTAGATCTGAATGGCCGATTTCAAAGAAAAAACTAGTCTCGGCCCGCTCAAAATAACAATGACCGAGACTTTCAGTAATTCCTTCGCGTGACGTCTAACCTTCTTACGTCATAATGTGACGTCTTCAAATGTTGTGACGTCTTCAAATGTTAAAGTTTCTACCACAGACATACATACATACATACGCACGCACGCACGCACGCACGCACAGACAGACAAAAGTTAGCATCGCATAGGCTACACTTACGTGAGCCAATGAGGCATCTTTAAAGGGGGATCCCACAATATTTTGATATATATGTCTTGTTACTGCACTGCCAGTGGGGCCAATGGGGTCTATGTCGACCAAAATGGTGGGATTCCCTGCAGGTGGAGTTCCTGTAGAGGGATTCCCTTATACAGGGAATCCCACAGGGTGGAGTTTTTCAATAAGACTTGCAAACCATACTCGAACTTTTAAGAAATATCAAAAAAGATCGAAAACATCAAATTCTACCAATGTCGCTAAGCATCACGTGACTTTCAGCGATATCAGCGAAACGCTACAAGAAATACACCCTCAAGGGCGGATCTGGGGGGGTTACACGGGTTACGTAACCCCCCCACCCCCCCAAAAAAGTAGAGGTTTCAGAGGTAATTTATTGGCTCAGGATGCACCAGATAGCTCTATTTTGCTTCTTTGGATAAAAAAAATTTCCGGGGGGGCATGCCCCCGGACCCCCCTAGAGGCTTATAGGCGCCTTCGGCGCCGTCAACTTGTATCTTCGCAGTCATTTTGTAACCCCCCCCCCTCCAAAGTGAATTGATCCGCCCTTGACCCTGTGGTATTCCCTGTATACAGGGAATCCACCTACAGGAACTCCACCTACAGGGAATCCCACTCTTTTGGTCGACATAGACCCCATCAGCGCCAGTGGGAATCCTCGTTACGCCATCATCTCCCTACAGCATTGTGAATCAAGCACACTGCAGCAGATACTACGACTTAAAGCAGGGCACCCTTTGCAGCAGACGACGCTGGCGGGCTTGCATTACAGTAGTCAGTGTTGCAGGCACAAGCTTCCACAGAGATGCCGTTAAAGGTGGTGTCATAGCAACCATCGTCCCGCTGCTCTAAGCACATCCTTATCACCTCCACGATTCGCACAGAATCCGCTGGGGTAAAAAAACAAAAACCTCAAAGGTCACACAACAAATGAAATAAAAGTATTAAGAACTTCCAAGGAAAACCAACAAACAGTAAGCAGTATAAAACAAACTTAATTCGGCAAACAACATTCCTAAGCCTGGACATCACAACTACAAGAAGAATGATGGATGAGAAACAAAACAAGTCGCGTAAGGCGAAATTATTACATTTAGTCAAGCTGTCGAACTCACTGAATGAAACTGAACGCACTGCATTTTTTCACCAAGACAATACAGCTTCGTCAATCCCTGCGAGAAGAAAATCGCTCACTTCTCACGTGCAAAACGCAGTGAAATTGACAAGCCAGATTAGCGCAGTAGCGTATTGCGGTAAGCATGAAAGCGTGCTTTTCTGTATTCTTGTTAACTTTCTGAACTTTCTTTCTTTCTAAATTTGGTGTTTAACATCGTTTTCAACCACGAAGGTTATATCGCGACGGGGAAAGGGGGGAGATGGGATAGAGCCACTTGTCAATTGTTTCTTGTTCACAAAAGCACTAATCAAACATTTGCTCCAGGGGCTAATGCAACGTAGTACAATATATTACCTTACTGGGAGAATGCAAGTTTCCAGTACAAAGGACTTAACATTTCTTACATACTGCTTGACTAAAATCTTTACAAAAATTGACTATATTCTATACAAGAAACACTTAACAAGGGTAAAAGGAGAAACAGAATCCGTTAGTCGCCTCTTACGACATGCTGGGGAGCATCGGGTAAATTCTTCCCCCTAACCCGCGGGGGGGTTTTGAAAGAGAGGGAGTATTAAAAATGCAGGTACATTTACAGATGTTTATGAACAGAAAATCTTTAAAAAAATTCTGTCTAAATTAAAAGGAGGGAGGTTTTGAATATAAAATGAGGCATCTTTAAAGGGGGATCCCACAAGGACTGGGTGGCCGAGTGGTAAACGCACTTGCCTCGGAAGCGAGAGGTTGCGAGTTCGACCCTGGGTCAGGGCGTTAGCATTTTTCTCCCCCCTTTCAGTCCTAACCTAGGTGGTGGGTTCAAGTGCTAGTCTTTCGGATGAGACGAAAAACCGAGGTCCCTTCATGTACACTACACTGGGGTGTGCACGTTAAAGATCCCATGATTGACAAAAGGGTCTTTTCTGGCAAAATTGTATAGGCATAAATACAAATGTCCACCAAATACCCGTGTGACTTGGAATAATAGGCTGTGAAAAGTAAATATTCGCCTTAATTGGCTTGAGATTTACTGGCCGATGTGAATGCGTGATATATTGAGTAAAAAATTCCATCTCACACGGCAGAAATTAATATGTAAAGCGCTTAGAGAACGTCAAGCGCTATATAAATCGCCCCATACATACATTAAAAATGCAGGTACATTTACAGATGTTTATGAACAGAAAATCTTTAAAAAATTGTGTCTAAATTAAAAAGAGGGAGTTTTGAATATAAAATGAGGCATCTTTAAAGGGGGATCCCACAATATTTTGATATGTCTTGTTGCTGCGCTGCCAGTGGGAATCCTCGTTACGCCATCATCTCCCTACAGCATTGTGAATCAAGCACACTGCAGCAGATACTACGAGATGAAGTTCATGAAGCAAGGCACCCTTTGCAGCAGACGATGCTGGCGGGCTTGCATTACAGTAGTCAGTGTTGCAGGCACAAGCTTCCACAAAGATGCTGTTATAGGTGGTGTTATAGCAACCATCGTCCCGCTGCCCTATGCACGCCCTTGTCACCTCCACGATTGGCACAGAATCCGCTGGGGTAAAAAAACAAAAACCTCAAAGGTCACACAACAAATGAAATAAAAGTATTAAGAACTTCCAAGGAAAAGCAACAAACAGTAAGCAGTATAAAACAAACTTAATTCGGCAAACTAAATTCCTGAGCCTGGACATCACAAGTTCTACAAGAAGAATGATGGATGAGAAACAAAACAAGTCGCGTAAGGCGAAATTATTACATTTAGTTACTAGAGGAATACCCGGCTTTGCCGGGTGGATCGCGAGACAGAGTAGCGGTTCGCCGGCTTAGAGCACGTATTGAAAATTTTCATCCACCAGTTGGTGCCCGGGGTCCACCTGAATATGCCCACCAAATTTGATGGAGAATATTTACGATATCACAAACAGAACTCTACAATGCACAGGTGTTGCCTAGCGAGCTATAAATAGCTCACAACTTCTAAGGCGAACAACTCTGCAGAGTATGCTGTGAAGGGCGACGGTAGTCTCCCTGTCACACCCGCCCCCGTTTGAATGAACTTTGTCCCCAAAGATCCGAACCATGGACCCGCCAAGCTTAGGTCCCTCCCAGATTCGTGGAATGGGAACAGCACGAAAATGATTCAGTGGCCATAATGCCATTCCTGAACATATCATGTCGAGTCCCATCCTTGTCGACGCCGCCGAATGTAACCGAGTGCCGATACACCACAATCACCTTTGGACGCGAAGTCCACTCAAACAGGATTGAGAAATATAGATCAGCGAGCTTATCTCTAAGCCCTTTCATAACTGTTATGGCTTCTCAAAGGAAGGCCAGAACATACTGACATACCAAAGCCGCCAGACCACATCACAAACAGAATTCTACAATCCACAGGTGTTGCCCACACACACACACACACACACACACATACAGAAGCCGTATATATATCTATATCTATAAATATATAGAGATAGATGACAGTGTATTTTTCGCGTGGCTATAAATTGATTCGACCTTTGCACTTTTACAGTGAGGACAACTTACGGGTGCAAGGAAAGCGTTCAGGACAGTGCTAAAAATAGTAACGCCGGGATGAAAGCGTTGTGGACAGTGACCTTCTAAAAATAGTAACGGAACGGGAATATCTGAAGCTGCTTGAGCGCGCCACACGAAGGAAGGGAGATAAACGCTGAAAACACTGGAGAAGATAAGGAAGAGTTACTGGAAATGGATCCAGAGAAAAACCAAAATCGGTGTTCAAATATCTCATCGACCAGGTTGTGTCCGGGGTGTACCTGAATATGGCCACCAAATTTGAAACAGATCCATGAGAACCTTGGCCACGCATCGCGAACACACAGACAGACAGACAGACAGACAGACACAAGTCGTATATATATATAGAAGCTGTCGAACTCAGGGAATGAAATTGAACGCACTGCATTTTTTCACCAAGACAATACAGCTCCGTCAATCCCTGCGAGAAGAAAATCGCTCACTTCTCACGTGCAAAACGCAGTGAAATTGACAAGCCAGATTAGCGCGGTAGCGTATTCAATTTCTGTATTCTTGTTAACTTTACAACATATGATATCTATGTTTTTTGAATCAGGAAATGATAAAGAATAAGATTAAATCATTTTGGATCGATTTCTTAAATTTTAATCATAATACTAATTAATCTATTTTCGTTAATTGTGATCACATTTTAAGAGTAAACATAACATATGTATTATATTTTTAGATTCAGAATTTGACGAAGAATACGATGCAATCAATTTTTAAATTTGTTTGCGAAAATTCAATTTTAATGACAACTTTAATGAGCAAACTCATTAATCAATTTTTAAGCCTCCAAGCTGATACAATCCCAAAGTCCGGGCTTCGTCGAAGATTACGTACTTGACCAAAATTTCAACCAATTTGGTTGAAAAATGAGAGCGTGACAGTGCCGCCTCAACTTTTACAAAAAGCCGGGTATATGATGTCATCAAAGACATTTGTCGAAAAAATTCTTTCTTTCTTTATTTGGTGTTTAACGTCGTTTTCAACCACGAAGGTTATATCGCGACAGGGAAAGGGGGTGAGATGGGATAGAGCCACTTGTTAATTGTTTCTTGTTCACAAAAGCACTAATCAAAAAATTGCTCCAGGGGCTTGCAACGTACAGGTAGTACAATATATTACCTTACTGGGAGAATGCAAGTTTCCAGTACAAAGGACTTAACATTTCTTCTTACATACTGCTTGACTAAAATCTTTACAAACATTGACTATATTCTATACAAGAAACACTTAACAAAGGTAAAAGGAGAAACAGAATCCGTTAGTCGCCTCTTACGACATGCTGGGGAGCATCGGGTAAATTCTTCCCCCCAACCCGCGGGGGAATGTCGAAAAAATGAAAAAAAATTCTGGGGATATTATACCCAGAAACTCTCATGTGAAATTTCATGAAGATCGGTTCATTACTTTTCTCTGAATCGCTCTACACGCACACACATACATACACCAGACCCTCATCTCGATTCCCGGTCAACGTTAAAACATTTAGTCAAAACTTGACTTTATGTAACAAAAATCAGCGTTAAGAAGATGATGATGATAAAATCGTTTATTTAACGTCAATCTGTGAAAACATTGGCGACATTTGTTTTAATGTTTAGGAGTCAGACAACAATCAAACCTACAACTACATGCGAAAAGGAGGAATAAACTTTTTTTAAAATCTGAAGCCACTATAGCTTTTCTCGTTTTTGCCTTCACAGAATCATTATATAAATATATATATATATGTTCTGCGCGAAGTTAGAATCCGGTTCCATTCTAGAATGGACCGGGTCCAAGTTGGAATTCTAACCCTGCGCAAGTACAGGGGTGCCATTCTAGAATGGTACCCTTGTTGCTGGTCCATTCATCGCGAGAGTGAATAAAGGGGGCCGTAATGTTTGTAGGTAAGACAGAGTTGTCTTCCCTTGAATTATCTCCACCTGCACCTTCCCTTTGATAAAATGGGGCTGATTTGTCTACCCCTGAAAAAAATCCTTTGGCGATCTTGCGATGTCATGTCATGTCAAGAAAGTTGACACTCCTGAGTACGCAATAAACAAAGGAAGACCATAGCAAGGGGGACTACCAGGGCGGTATTGTTTGCAGGGCAGTTGTTTTTGTGATGAGAGCCGGTTGCGGCCGCTTGCAATGTCAGCGCTGTCTCCCTCTCGGAAATGTCCGGTTTTTTGACAATTTTTTTGACAGACAGACAGACAGACGGTCAGACCGACTAACCGACAGACAGACCAACAGAAGGACAGAGTGAGTTATAGAGCTGTTGTCACAGGTTTAAAAAAAAGTTGACATTAACAAAAACAGAAATCAACAACAACTTTTGTCTGGTTTTATAATATTATGGGAAAACATTGAAAGCAATTCATAGTAGTAGTACTACCACAACAAATACTCTCAAAGGGGAATTCCATGCCTAAAAGTTTGACAGTTTTTATTTAATCTATCAGAATCCCTACCTTCCAAACTGTGATATGCCCACGTTTCAAACTCCTACAACCCTGCATTACTACTACACAAAAGAACAAAGTTCCAAGAATTATATCCTGGTGCACATTTATTTGTAGAGGAAGTACCAATCATTCAAGAGAGTTCACTTGATTTACAAATGGATTGGAGGTCTGTCATTTCCAAGCAACTGAATTGTAGCTTAAAATCAGTGAATACCCTTTATTTCTGACCAAGCCTCATTGCAATGACAGTCAATTAATTTTTCTCTCCAAAATCACAACGTACATTATACCATGTCATACTTTCAAATAACCTCTAATTGCCCTTGAAAAAAATACAGGCTCCTGACGTTCTCAGTGCCCAGTGACGGCAGAGATTGACGAATTGCAATTCAACCGTGTAGCAAGATGACACCACTTGAGCCAGAGGTCAACTAATGATTAGTAATGACATTCCAATTCACAGCATCTTGATTGACAAGCTTGATTTTCCGTAATAACTGTGGAAAGTCAGAATTTTCAAAAATGTTCCCTGAAAAGCATAAATACTCGAAGCTCAGCGTTCACAAATGAATCAAATGAAAGAATGAAATCGATGATTAGATGCCACAAGACCTTATGTCGAAATACAAACGCCAGTTATGGGATGATATGTCATTTTGGAGAAAACAGAGACGATTTTCTACAGAAACTAGCCTCGCCTTTGCCGATTTTCGTGGGGCCCACCGCAGCCAATTGCTTTCGTTGTGGTCGGCGCTCATAACGAGGGGTTTGCTATGTCTGCGAGTCTTGTGTTCAAAGCAGCACCGTTCTTAAGAGGCGCATGCCTGATAGAACGTTAAAGCTAGTTTAAAAAAAGATTAAAAAAAATAAAAATAAAAAAAGCCTTTCCCTCGCTCAAACTATATAGTCATATTATATATCGATACAAAGCAAAAGACTTTATCCTCACAATTCAGAAGACCAACTTCATGTATATGAATAAGATTAAAAGTTACAAGCGAGATCGGCAAAACACTGTCAGTCCGGAAATTTCCGTTCGTAGCGATCAGTGCTGAGTGTCTCTCAAAATTGTAATCACTTTCAGAACATCACAATCCCAATTCACGATGTCTTTGAGTAAAGTGTAAAAAAAACGAGAAAAAAAACCCAACCAAACACACAAAAAACAAAAACAAACAGAAAATCCACATTTGTGGCTTTGGCTGTGTGATAGTCTAACTGAAATGACTATTCCAACTTGGACCCAAATTCCAACCTTGCGCACGGGCGATTCTAGAATGGACCAGCAACAAGGGTACCATTCTAGAATGGCACCCTTGTACTTGCGCAGGGTTAGAATTCCAACTTGGACCCGGTCCATTCTAGAATGGAACCGGATTCTAACTTCGCGCAGAACATATATATACATATATATTTCCCAGCGTCAACTTTGTGAAGACGCTACTTGGTGTCTGAACTCCCATGTGTTCCTGCTTGTGCACGATAAAGATCCGAATCTCTCAAGGCTTGAAAAAAATGGGTAGTTCAGTACTGTCACTGCATGCCCAGGGATAGCAGCCTGAATTTCATAGATCAAAGTAACAACTACAAAAGAACACAAAATATTCAGTATGCTTACAATATCTGTCCCCCCTCATCTTCACACAAGTCTCGTCACAGGTAATAGCTTCCGTGTTGGGCAGAGTAAAGGGATCGTTGCATCCAAAATCCTTCTGCGTGCATGAAAAGCACATGGGGGCCACACCTGTAAGCATACCAGTTGCAAAAACGTAATGGAAGGTTTAAAGGGTGTGCGTTTATTGGTGTGTGTGTGTGCAGCCAAAGTGGGTGTATGAATGGTAACTATATATCAAAAGCAGTGGTGAGACACTTTCTGTGCATTATTTGCATTTTAAATGTTTATGTTACTGATTGTCTCAATCTTATTGAATAGAAGAGACAATGCTCAACTTCACATCTATTTTAGATCGAGACACTCAGAAGTCAGGACCTTTATTGTATTCTAAATTATTATCATTCGCTCTCCCGCATCCGTTGCGAAGTAATAGATCCAGATCCAGATCCAGATTCTTCCGCATTTGAGTTGTGACGTATTCCTCAACAGACTGATACTAGAGAAAGTTTGTAACTCACAACAGGTAATAAGGCCCGTTAGGAAAAGTACTGTTGCGACAGTTCGTCCCCCTGAAGACATTTTTCTTGTACTTAGTCCTCCTCTTTCATCCTGTCCAATTGGATCGTCAGAAAACTCACTGTCAGTGTCACAACAAACACCACCGATTCTACCTCTCTCAGGTGTGTCGTTTGCACCTGTGATGATTTCAGCGTTGAGCCGAATGGGAATTGTAAATTCAGTATTCAGTTTGGAGAATTATTTCTGGGGTAGATCGTACAAATGATACGGTTTAAGTTATCCAGGGCCATTGTTAAATTCAACTAAGTTTGAATAAGCTGCTTTACGATCTTGAAAGAAGAAGAAGAATTATCTGCAAACTGTACTTATTCTCGAACAGAGTGAGTGCAGGAAATCAACTTCCGGTGGCGACCCACACATGTGCTTGAGAAAGACAGTCGACAGCAACCACAAAACTTTCAACTTCAAATGGCAGACAAAAAGAAGCAGAAGATCGAAGTGGTAAGAATTCCCAACACGATCACATAATGACACGTAAGATGCAATTGTTGGAACGAATGTACAGTGATGGGCAAGATGCATGTCCTCTGTGAAAAGTTGTTCAGAGTGCTGAGTGGTTAATTTACCAATCAACATTTATCATTCATTACTTAGCGTTGTGTTTCAGCTTCCTTCAGAGGACAAGGAGGACGAGACAGTGTCTATACCTTTGTGCTGCATGACGAAGACCACACACTGGGCAACTCACTCAGATACATCATCATGAAAAAGTAAGAACACACATATATATATACATATAGCAGACCTGGGAACCCATACGATTTCGCCGTATTCTGTACGCATGATTTTTTGTTTATCAAGCTAAAAATGAACAACTGAGGTCAACAAAAAAACAAACAAAAAAAACAAAAACAAAAGTGAACAAGACAAAGTAAAAATTTAAATCAGCAATATCAGTGTGATTAAATTACATATTCTTACTCCGAATCACATAATAGCATTGACGCAATCGATAAGCTAAGGTGTCTGAAAACGCTATCCCGTCTATAGTCTAAGGGAAGCAACCCATGCAAAAAAGTAGCAGGACTGCCACCCGGGGTTACCTCCCGTAGTGTGCATTACGTCACGCATACCGTGTACCCACGTGATAACATCATTCGACTCCTTTCAGCCAGAGAGACAGGTCGTTTTTGCGCTTTGCTCCTAGGCCGTTTTGATTGTCAGCCTGACACCCACCGGCCTCGGCTTCCCGTCTTCTCCTAGCTGGTTCCAGTTGGTGAGATTGTTCCTTGTTTTATTTTGACATTGTATTTGATTCTGCTGGAAATTGCTTACGTCCTCTGGACTCAGAAGTTTCTTCAGCGGTTTCTGGTTGCGTTGGTCGCCATTTTGGTGGCCATTTTTTGCTAGCACGTGGTGTTTCTACTGAGTTGGTTTTCGTCCGTGCTCGGACGGTGAGCTTGCTTGGTAGGAAGTTAGTTTTAGATGCCTTTGTAGGTATCTTTCTCTTGCTAGTGAATTTTTTCTGCTGAATTTCTCGTCCGTTCTGGACTTCGATTTTTACAGTAGTTGTTTTTGTTGGCCTCCAGTTGGAGCCATTTTACGCTAGCACGCTGTGTTTCTACTGAGTCGTTTTCGTCCGTGCCCGGACGCTTAACTATCTTGGTAGGCTGTTAGTTTTAGCTGCTTTAGCGGCTACTGCGCTAGTGCTAAGTTTATTTTCTACTAAGATTCTTCATCCGTTCTGGACTTAGAATTCTACAGTAGTTTTATTCGGGGGCCGCCTTTTGGTAGCCGTCTTTTATCCTAGCATGTTGTGTTCTATTGAGATGTTTACGTCCTTTCTAGGAATGTAAACTACCTTGGTAGGCTGTTATTTAGCTTCTTTACGAAGCTATTATTATTTTGCTAGTTGATTATTCTGCTGATTTTTAGGTCCGTTCCGGACTTAGTTAAAGTTTCAGTAGTTTTTGTTAACCTCTTGTCAGCATCCGTTTTCGGCAGCTGCACTTCCGGTTAGACTGGTATGTTTGGGTCCGTGCTCGGACTTTGAACATTTTGCCAGTAGCATGTTGTTATAGCTACTTTTGGTGGCTTGTTTACTAGTGCTAGTTCCGGTTCTGCTGAAGTTTACGTCCTTGAGACTTTTTTACTTTTCAGTAGATTACTTTCTCACGTCGCCGGCAGGGCGGGTAGTGAGAAAAGACGGGGGGGGGGGGGGGGGGGGGGGGGGGGGGGGGAAGGCCGAGGGTAAGGGCAAGGGCCCTGGCAGACCTTAATCCTCTCCCGCAGTGGGGCACTGCGGTTATGAAATTAAAAGCCCCTCCTGTTTTTGGAACCGCAGGAGCTTTCTAGTTTGCTGTTAGGTAGATTTTTGGTTCCTCTTTCCTGTCATGCTCTCTTTTTCTTCATGAATTCTTTTCTTTTTTCTGCCTTCTTGCTCATTCACCTGTATTTTTTCCAAAAATCTCTTCTCTTGCCGCTTGTCTCGCGATTCATGTATAGTTTAATCTGTTAGTGTTCTGATGTAAGTCCAGCAGTAGATAGGTTAAGCCTATTTTAACATACTGGAAACTGGTAATCTTCCAGTAGGTATTAATTTAGTTTTACTAAAGCCTGCTGGGACACAAGTAATGGGTTAGTGCATTTGTAAACAGGAATCGCTTGACAAGTGGCCCCCTTCATCCCCCCCTTCCTCGTCCTGATATGGCTCTGCGTAGTCGGCTGGACGTTAAGCAACAAATAAACAAACAAACAAACCTTAATCCTCGGCTTCCTCGTCTTCTGCCAAGAGCCCCATGGTACATGTTTCTGATCCTAAGACTAACACGGTCTTTTCTGTGCCTATTTCGGCGCCGGAAGAGACTCCGTCTGGCTCTCAGACGTCAGTTTCGGCCGCTTGTGCGTCCGTTTCTCTCCCTTTGTTGACACCAGAGCCACCAGAGCTAGTCTTATTGCTTCTTTGCTTACAGAGATCCGTACTTCCGGGGGCGGGCGTCCCTCGCTCGTTGGCTTCTCTGGTGATGACGGCAGCTTCGGATTCCGGACGTTTTTTACCGGGGTCCTCGCCGCTCACTTGTGTTTCCGGAGCGTCGGCCCAGTCAGTAGCCCGTGTTGTCTCTGGATTCCACTCGCTGGGACAAGTTTCCCTTCGTGGCCGGCCTCGGTGGCTTCCGCTTGCGGGAGTGCACCTGAGCGTGTCCCTTCGGGGACGCGGCCAGTACAAGGTATGTGCTTGCAGCAGCCGTTTTCGGCAGCTGCTCTTCCGGTTCCCGGAAGTAGTGCCTCTTCGGTTAGCGGACAGCCCACGGTCCCATCCGGCTCGAGCAGCGCTATACGTAAGCAGTCGTTCACGACAGCTTCTCTTCCGGCTCTCGCCGGAAGTAGTGCCTTGTCGGATAGCGGACAGCCCATGGTCCCATCCGGCTCGAGCAGCGCTATACGTAAGCAGTCGTTCACGACAGCTTCTCTTCCGGCTCCTGCCGGAAGTAGTGCCTCGTCGGATAGCGGACAGCCCATGGTCCCATCCGGCTCGAGCAGCGCTATACGTAAGCAGTCGTTCACGACAGCTTCTCTTCCGGCTCCCGCCGGAAGTGCTGGTTCATCGGTTAGCGGACAGCCCATGGTCCCTTCCGGTTCGAGCCTTGCCCTTTTACAGCAGCCGTTTCCGGCAGCTTCGCTTCCTGCTTTGGCAGGAAGTGCAGGTCAAGCGGGTGGTGCACAGGTTACTGTCACTTCCGGTTCCGGCCTAGGGTTTCCGGGCTTCAGCTCGCAGGCTCCTCAGCACCAGCTATGGCATAGCTCTGCTGTTGTTTCTGCACTTCCGGCTCCTCCCGGATTTTCCGGTTCAGTTCCCGCTGCTTCCGTTTGGTCGCCAGCGAATTTTGGACACGGCTTGCCCTACGGGCATACAGGCTTCGTGCCTCTGTTGGGACAGCAGCATCCACACACTTCGGTGGTGTCCGCTAGCTCCTCTCGACCACTGCCTTCGGTTTTCGATGCCTCTCAACTTCCTCTCAGTCAGGATATGAGTGCCATTGATTGCCAACAGGACAGACTTCCGGCTTCAGGCCTCCCCTCTCAGCGTCACTTGTTGGGTTCTGTTGGATATGATCCATCCCCTTCTGTTGTCGCTTCGGACTCCAGGTCCGTTGACGATGAGCAGACGCTCTCGGGGCTCCGGCTAGCTTCAGGGTTGCGCTCGAAGCTGTCGCGAAAGTCACGTCTCGCTTTTTTCCGGAAGGAGCTTCGTCTTCGGCCACGCCTTTTGTGTCCGGTCCGTAGGCGATGGTTGATTTCCGGTTGGCAACAGAGGAATCAGCTACTTCCGGTTTGAAGAATCACCTTCAGTAGCTTTTCAACTTTCTCGCCTCTTCGCCACGCCCCCTCCTTCCGGCAGCGGGGTTGCCTCCGGCGTCAGTTCCGTGGCTGGTTCCTCATGGTTCAGCTCCGGAGCTGGCATTGGAATACCTTGCCGCTCCTGCGCAGGCTTCCTCCTTCGTGCCCTTAGCGGCTCAGAGGAAGGTGCCTTGGCCAAGGTCGTCTCGAAACTTCTGTCGTCCTTTACCCTTCCGCGTGCGCCGTTACCGGTCACGCCGGAACTCCTTTCGCTTTTTACGAAGCCGTTGAGGAAGGATTCGGTTCTGCCGCTCTATGAGCAGACTCTCCTATCCTCTGAGGAAGTGGGTCGTCAGCTTTTGGAACTCAGTTCATTTCCGAGACTCTTCTGCGGGCGCTTTCTCGCTCTCTGACAGATTCCTTGGCGCCCTTTACGCTTAGTAAAGAACAGGACGCGGAGGATGTGTCCACATTGGTGGACGGTCTCTCTTCCGCAACCTGGCCTCATGCCAGACAGCAGGAGATTGAGACCAACGGAGAACAGCAGTTCTCTTCTTTTGAGCTTCAGAATCTGAAGCAGCAAAGGAAGGCCGCGCCTAAGCAGGCTATACCTAAGCGGACCCAGCCCAAGCAGTCTTCAGCTCAGGTTTAACCGAAGAGATTGTTTCTTTCACAGCCGTCATAGGTACGCTGGGGTTTTGGAACAACAGCTGGCCTTAGGGCTTCCGGTTTTCTTAGCTGGCGCAACAACCATTTCATCCGTTGGTGGTGGTGGTTGCCGCTTTCCTTATGCTGGTGGCTTCGGACTTCGACATTCCTTCCTTTTCCCAGCGTATGGGGGCTGAGACAGGTCGATCTCCGTGTGAGTGGGGTTGCTGTCTTTGGGCTTCCCCGTTTCTCTTTGCCACAAGCTTCTGGACTTGGTCCTGGTTTGTCTTTCGCCGAGTCTGACTCTGTCTTTCTCTAGCGATTAGACGCGTTCTGGTGTTTCGTCCAAACTCTAGGTTCACTTGAGTTGGCCTCGGAAGTAACATTCAGATTTTCCTGAGGGAGCATTGTCTTGGCAATGCATGTTTGAGGAGTCATTCTTGTGGCTTGTCACTTTTCTCAGGTTTTTTTCGGCTACTCCTCTCCTTTTGGCAGAGGTCCAGTTAATGTTCCAGTTTTCTCGGTGCTGGCCTCTAGGCCAGCATCTTATTTGGCGGTCGAAACTTTTTGTTTCTTATGGTACCTGTGTACTTTGGGTACTTTGGTACAATGGCCGGCCTACGGGCATCAAGGCTCAGCCTTAGCCTGTGCTATAGTCTCCTGCCTGTCGATTTGCGATTTTGGCATTTTTGGTTCTTGTGACTTCGGATTTCGTCTCTTCCTCTTCTCCCTCATGCTAGCATGAGGTGAGTCGGGACGATTTCTGCTGGGCTGGGTTTCCGGTTAGGGTCACCCTTTTTATCACTTGCACCTATGACTATTACGTTTTTCCCCTGAGAACTCTTGTCTCGGGAGTCTTTTGGCTGGTTGGCTTCACGGTTTTCCGTTTATTCTTTCCAGCCTTGTTTTTCTGTTTTGGGTTTTTGATTCACATTCAATTACCTACAAGCAGTCTGCTCCGCGAACACTCTGGCTTTTGTCATTTTGTTTGTGGTCACCGGTCACATCAGGCTTTGGCCACTGAGGTTTCCTCTTTTCCGGTGCTCACGCACTATCATAGGTCGCTTCTTCCTCATTTTCCCTCTCTCTGCTTTTGCAGGGGTTGGTAGAGGACGACTGGTGACCGTCTCCCTTGGAGATTTGCTTTGAGTTGGACTCTGGTACTTGGTACTCAGTGGTCTCTCTCTTTCCCTTTTTCGGAGATGGGTCACGCTTCTGGAGCTGACTGTTATCTCAAAGGCCTTTTGGGCCTCACTCCATCCCAAAGTTTTCTTACTTTGGCATGTTTGCCTTATGGTCTCCGCGAGGGTCGGTCCTTTTCAGGGCTGAGCGGACAACCTTACGCACGGATTTTTTCCAGGCCATTAGCATTTCCTTCCAATATAAGGGGGGGGGGGGGGGGCAGCTTGTCTTCCCCTCTACTCGGCTCGGGTTTTGCAAGGCTTGGGTCCTTTTCTGGACTGTTTTACGGTTCAGAAGATTGGAAGAAGTGCTGGGCACAGCTTACTGGCTCTCTGATGTTGTCTTTCGCATTTCTTGCCTGAGAGACATCTCGGCTGTCAATCAGGGTGGTTCTCGGTCCGTTTCTGTCCTTTGGCAGTGGGCCAGTTCCTGGCAAGGGTTTAGAGTGAGTCAGCGGTTTCTTTCTCACGGGATCCTTTCCTGACTTTTGGCAGTGGGCCAGTTTCTTGGCAAGGAATTTTCTTTCCCTCTGCCTTGCTCCTTGGCCTTCGGTCAAGGAGTTTGGATGATGTCCTGCGCACAGCTTTCTGGCGCTCGGATTTTGCCTTTATTAGGTTCTGAAGGGAGACATTGCTGCCTCCTGTCAGGATGGGTCTCGGTCCATTCCTTCCTTGGCGGCAGCTGGGTTTATGTCTCTCCAGAACTTAAGAGTGAGTTTGAACTTTTTTGATCTTACCCACCACCTTGTTGGAGTTATCTGCTATTATGTGATTCGGAGTAAGAATATGTAATTTAATCGAAAATTTTTAATTAAATTTTCATTTGATTAATATACTTACCCGAATCACATAGGTAATTCCCTCCCACCTACCCCGCTTTTAGTTTCTATGTATTCTAGAAGTCGAATGATGATATTGTGTGTGTACACGGTATTCGTGACGTAATGCACACTACGGGAGGTAATCCCGGGTGGCAATCCTGCTACTTTTTTGGCATGGGTTGCTTCCCTTAGACTATAGACGGGATAGCGTTTCAGACACCTTAGCTTATCGACTGCGTCAATGCTATTATGTGATTCGGGTAAGTATATTAATCAAATGAAAATTTAATTAAAATTTTTCGATTTATTCTAAAGAATGACACTTTAGTTTAAATGCTGTCAGATAATACTCTCTTTATCTAAAAAAAAAATACCGAAAAGCGAGTTTTGTTGGTGGGTGCTTTACGGAACAGCGAGGCACCGCCCATCCTCTGAGTGTGCAATGCCGACTCGCTAATTTGAAATCTAAATTATCAAAGTTCGGAAAATCAAGTGAAATTGGGTCACTCGCTTTACGTCAAATGTATCGTTACGTCATTTCCCATCCGTCTGGAGTCGGTTCTAAATCTGTCGCTCTCTGTTCAACAAGAAAAAGCGAAGCAACCGAAACGCATGTTCAACATGGTTTGTTGTGTGTCAAACGCATTTGACCTGTGAATATATATATTCATCACGTAAGGTGTGTTCCTCTGATTGGCTGACCCAGGTCACGAGAATTCTTTGACTGACAGGCATAATCAGGTAGGAGCGCTCCAGTTCCCATTGCGGCTGTTCTGTCGAATTCGCGGGGTCGCTTCGAAATTTCTTTTGGTCGAATTAAACGGTAATAAAACCGTTATTTCTAATATGCTGACTGTTAGCAAATGATAACAGACATGTCTCACAAACAATATCAGCATTCGCCTTAAAAAGGCTCATGCTTGATATCTTTTTTCTCGACATGTCTGTTATCATTTGCTAACAGTCAGCATATTAGAAATAACTCATACAAATGTTATTCCCAGACTAAGAAGAGTAAGACTAAGAGGACAGTTGGCCCTGGACTGAAAATATATATAATATATAGGTCGATCCAGATGTCCTGGCTATGAAAAAAAAAGCTCTGCCAGAAGAGCCTCTTCGATTCATGTCAAAGCTATATTAGTTAATTTAGTAGTAGTAGTAGTGGTAGGGACTGGATTGGTATCCATAAACCTCGCGGCTTTTTATAGCGTCCCATCTCATCAAATTTGTTATAGGTCAATCATATTAACATGCTCAAAATCGTTTACTCAATATCAATTATCGTACAAATAAAGCGACTCAGTCATAAGTTTTTGTACAGTCGAGATCATTTAACACGAAAAACGATAAGCCGAAAAAACCAATTACGCGAAACGTGTTGTCAGTCCCAATCATTCCCTTCATAAACCCTACTTAAAAAAACATCATAACGCGCAATAAAACGATCTGAGACTCACGCAAAAAAACGTTTACACGAAGCCGATTCTCAGTCTCTTGCACCACCAAACAACTGTTTTTACATTAAGTCAAGTTTTGACTAAATGTTTTAACGTAGAGGGGGGAATCGAGACGAGGGTCGTGGTGTGTCTGTCTGTCTGTCTGTCTGTGTGTGTGTGTAGAGCGATTCAGACTAAACTACTGGACCGATCGTAATGAAATTTGACATGAGAGTTCCTGGGAATGATATCCCCGAACGTTTTTTTCATTTTTTTGATAAATGTCTTTGATGACGTCATATCCGGCTTTTAGTGAAAGTTGAGGCGGCACTGTCACGCTCTCATTTTTCAAACAGATTGGCTGAAATTTTGGTCAAGTAGTCTTCGACGAAGCCCGGACTTCGGTATTGCATTTCAGCTTGGTGGCTTAAAAATTAATCAATGACTTTGGTCATTAAAAATCTGAAAATTGAAAAAAAAAATTGTTTTTTATAAAACGATCCAAATTTACGTTCATTTTATTTTCCATCATTTGCTGATTCCAAAAACATATAAATATGTTATATTTGGATTAAAAACAAGCTCTGAAAATTAAATATATAAAAATTATTATCAAAATTAAATTGTCCAAATCAATTTAAAAACTTTCATCTTATTCCTTGTCGGTTCCTGATTCCAAAAACATATAGATATGATATGTTTGGATTAAAAACACGCTCAGAAAGTTAAAACAAAGAGAGGTACAGAAAAGCGTGCTATCCTTCTCAGCGCAAGTACTACCCCGCTCTTCTTGTCAATTTCACTGCCTTTGCCGTGCTCTGTGGACTGACGATGCTACGAGTATACGGTCTTGCTGAATTGCATTGCGTTCAGTTTCATTCTGTGAGTTCGACAGCTACTTGACTAAATGTTGTATTTTCGCCTTACGCAATTTGTTTTCAACTTTACTTTGCAAAGCGAGAAGTGTTCACGTGTTTGCACGGCCCATGCCCATTGAAAGAAAGAATGAAATGGTCGATGTAAACTTAGACTTTATCACGAAGTCGGTACAGCTCTCTTGTGGTGTTTGCTTTTTGCGTGTGACATTCTTCCCGATAATTCCATAATCTCTCACTTTGGAAATTGGAGCAGATGGCACGCAAATGTCACGGTGTATCAAGATTCTGAAGCCACTTCCGAAAACACTCTACGGCTTATGCGCGTTTGTTCGGTTGGTCAGCACCGATCAACTCTGTTGAAGTGTTTATACTTAAAACGGGTATCTTCTATCCTTTAATCATTTCATCACTTCATTGGCCCGTCAAAACACGGAAAAAAGCGGCTTCCTTTGGAAATAGAGCCTTTTATTCGCTGTCAGAGAAATGAAGCGACCCGAAAGTCAGACTCCTGCGAAGTTAACAACAACAAGACGCAGGCTGTATTCTTACACAAAAGAGTACTTCCGTTCAAACCGAAAGCTGAAACCGAATCGCGTCAGCAGTTCAAACGAGTTTCGCGAACATCGCTGCAAGTAAACCAATTTCAAAAAAGTTTGATCATTTTCGTTATCGCGAAAAAACGTTGACTCGAAAAATATTGGTCCCTTTCATTTCGTGTAAAGCGATCTCGACTGTATGTCCAGCAGATTTTTGAAAGTGTTATTTGGACAGTCGATGGCCAGGGGTTACAAAAAAAAGCATCAGATCAAAAAGTATGCGTCCTGGGCCGAATGTAAGACAGAGGCCTGAGAACTACACGGGCTACAGTTATGCCTTTTTAGAGGGTGTAATCCGTCTTGGCCATTCTATGGTTACACCACAACGTTAATTATTATGGTCCAACAGCGTAATTATGCTCTACCGTACAATGGTTACGTTACGACTTAAATTGTTGGTGCCATGGCGTAATTCTATTCTTCAATCCACAATATTAAATTTTATTCTTCTTCTTCTTCTTCTTCTACGTTCCCGTCAGTTGCAATAGAAGAACAAGTCGCGTAAGGCGAAAATACAATATTTAGTCAAGTAGCTGTCGAACTCACACAATGAAACTGAACGCAATGCCATTTTTTAGCAAGACCGTATACTCGTAGCATCGTCAGTCCACCGCTCATGGCAAAGGCAGTGAAATTGACAAGAAGAGCGGGGTAGTAGTTGCGCTAAGAAGGATAGCACGCTTTTCTGTACCTCTCTTTGTTTTAACTTTCTGAGCGTGTTTTTAATCCAAACATATCATATCTATATGTTTTTGGAATCAGGAACCGACAAGGAATAAGATGAAAGTGTTTTTAAATTTATTTCGACAATTTAATTTTGATAATAATTTTTATATATTTAATTTTCAGAGCTTGTTTTTAATCCAAATATAACATATTTATATGTTATTGGAATCAGCAAATGATGGAGAATAAGATAAACGTAAATTTGGATCGTTTTATAAATTTTTATTTTTTTTTACAATTTTCCGATTTTTAATGACCAAAGTCATTAATTAATTTTTAAGCCACCAAGCTGAAATGCAATACCGAAGTCCGGGCTTCGTCGAAGATTACTTGACCAAAATTTCAACCAATTTGGTTGAAAAATGAGGGCGTGACAGTGCCGCCTCAACTTTCACGAAAAGCCGGATATGACGTCATCAAAGACATTTATCAAAAAAATGAAAAAAACGTTCGGGGATTTCATACCCAGGAACTCTCATGTCAAATTTCATAAAGATCGGTCCAGTAGTTTAGCCTGAATCGCTCTACACACACACACACACACACAGACACACAGACACACGCACATACACCACGACCCTCGTTTCGATTCCCCCTTGATGTTAAAATATTTAGTCAAAACTTGACTAAATATAAACAAGTCGCGTAAGGCGAAAATACAATATTTAGTCAAGTAGCTGTCGAACTCACAAAATGAAACTGAACGCAATGCCATTTTTCAGCAAGACCGTATACTCGTACCATCGTCAGTCCACCGCTCATGGCAAAGGCAGTGAAATTGACAAGAAGAGCGGGGTAGTAGTTGCGCTAAGAAGGATAGCACGCTTTTCTGTACCTCTCTTTGTTTTAACTTTCTGAGCGTGTTTTTAATCCAAACATATCATATCTATATGTTTTTGGAATCAGGAACCGACAAGGAATAAGATGAAAGTGTTTTTAAATTTATTTCGACAATTTAATTTTGATAATAATTTTTATATATTTAATTTTCAGAGCTTGTTTTTAATCCGAATATAACATATTTATATGTTTTTGGAATCAGCAAATGATGGAGAATAAGATAAACGTAAATTTGGATCGTTTTATAAATTTTTATTTTTTTTTTACAATTTTCCGATTTTTGAGTCACTTGAGAAAAAGTGACTCTATGTAATCGGTCAGTGTTAGTCTGTCCGGCCGGCCGGCCGTCCGTAGACACCACCTTAACGTTGGACTTTTCTCGGAAACTATCAAAGCGATCCGGCTCATATTTTGTTTAGTCGTGACCTCCAATGACCTCTACACTTTAACGATGGTTTCGTTGACCTTTGACCTTTTTCAAGGTCACAGGTCAGCGTCAAAGGAAAAATTAGACATTTTATATCTTTGACAAAGTTCATCGGATGTGATTGAAACTTTGTAGGATTATTCTTTACATCAAAGTATTTACATCTGTAGCCTTTTACGAACGTTATCAGAAAAACAAGGGAGATAACTAGCCTTTTCTGTTCGGCAACACACAACTTAACGTTGGGCTTTTCTCGGAAACTATAAAAGTGACCGGGCTCAAATTTTATGTGAACGTGACTCCCAGTGACCTCTACACTTTGACGTCTGCTTTGGTGACCTTTGACCTTTTTCAAGGTCACAGGTATGTCTTGAAGGAAAAAAATTGAAATATCATATCTCTGAAACTATTCATCGGATTTGATTCAAACTTTATAGGATTATTCTTTACATCAAATTATTTACATCTGTATTGTGTTGTGAATAGCAATTTCTTCCTGTCCATCTGATGCCTCATATAATATTCAGAACTGCGAAAGTGACTCGATCGAGCGTTTGCTCTTCTTGTTAATGACCAAAGTCATTAATTAATTTTTAAGCCACCAAGCTGAAATGCAATACCGAAGTCCGGGCTTCGTCGAAGATTACTTGACCAAAATTTCAACCAATTTGGTTGAAAAATGAGGGCGTGACAGTGCCGCCTCAACTTTCACGAAAAGCCGGATATGACGTCATCAAAGACATTTATCAAAAAAATGAAAAAAACGTTCGGGGATTTCATACCCAGGAACTCTCATGTCAAATTTCATAAAGATCGGTCCAGTAGTTTAGCCTGAATCGCTCTACACACACACACACACACACAGACACACAGACACACGCACATACACCACGACCCTCGTTTCGATTCCCCCTCGATGTTAAAATATTTAGTCAAAACTTGACTAAATATAAACAAGTCGCGTAAGGCGAAAATACAATATTTAGTCAAGTAGCTGTCGAACTCACACAATGAAACTGAACGCAATGCCATTTTTCAGCAAGACCGTATACTCGTAGCATCGTCAGTCCACCGCTCATGGCAAAGGCAGTGAAATTGACAAGAAGAGCGGGGTAGTAGTTGCGCTAAGAAGGATAGCACGCTTTTCTGTACCTCTCTTTGTTTTAACTTTCTGAGCGTGTTTTTAATCCAAACATATCATATCTATATGTTTTTGGAATCAGGAACCGACAAGGAATAAGATGAAAGTGTTTTTAAATTTATTTCGACAATTTAATTTTGATAATAATTTTTATATATTTAATTTTCAGAGCTTGTTTTTAATCCGAATATAACATATTTGTATGTTTTTGGAATCAGCAAATGATGGAGAATAAGATGAACGTAAATTTGGATCGTTTTATAAATTTTTATTTTTTTTTACAACTTTCCGAGTTTTAATGACCAAAGTCATCAATGAATTTTTAAGCCACCAAGCTGAAATGCAATACCGAAGTCCGGGCTTCGTCGAACATTACTTGACCAAAATTTCAACCAATTTGGTTGAAAAATGAGGGCGTGACAGTGCCGCCTCAACTTTCACGAAAAGCCGGATATGACGTCATCAAAGACATTTATCAAAAAAATGAAAAAAACGTTCGGGGATTTCATACCCAGGAACTCTCATGTCAAATTTCATAAAGATCGGTCCAGTAGTTTAGTCTGAATCGCTCTACACACACACACACACACACACACAGCCACACACACACACACACACACGCACATACACCACGACCCTCGTTTCGATTCCCCCTCGATGTTAAAATATTTAGTCAAAACTTGACTAAATATAAAAAAGATAAGTGAAGAGCTAGATCGATTGGAGGGCAACAATGTTTCAGAACAGAATGCAAAATATTTGATTCTTTTGGGTTCCAGTCCCGATGTTCAGTTCTGTGGTTACAGCGTGCCCCACCCAACAGAAAACAACATTCATCTGCGTATTCAGACTCATGACGGTATGTGCTGGTGTTTTTTTCTTTTCTTTTTCTCCCTTTTTTTATTTCGGAGGTTTCTGTCTGTTTTTCTTGTCTTTCGTTTCATCCATTGGCTGAAGCATTAAGATTTGGGAAGTATTTATTTTATTGCTGAGAAAGAGGTGGTTCAGACAGAAAGCAGCAAGGGGTTAACTTTGTTAATTTTCGTCACTCAGGAATAGCACAGAGAACTATTCAAGTAGAAAGGTAATACAGTGAGGCCCTCCCCCCTCCCATTTAAATCTTCTTTTTTTTTCCAAGCCCCTAGATTTTTAAGTTTGCTGTTGATAACGTCTCTAAATTTACCTCCAGGGTAAGACGCCCCTCCCGTTGTGCACGTTAAAGATCCCACGCTTGACAAAAGGGTCTTTCCTGGCAAAATTGTATAGGCATAGATAAAAATGTCCACCAAATACCCGTGTGACTTGGAATAATAGGCCGTGAAAGGTGAATGCTCGCCCTAATAGGCTTGAGGTTTGCTGGCCGATGTGAATGCGTGATATATTGTGTAAAAAAATTCCATCTCACACGGCATAAATAAATCCCTGCGCCTTGAATCCGTGGTTGAGATATGTGTGCGATATAAATTGCATAAAATAAATAAATAAAATAAAATTTAGGGCCTGATTTTCTCAAGATTTTAGAGGTCTTAACATGTGGGTGAGTGAGGGGGAACTGAAGCGGCAGAAGTGAACCATCTTACGGCTGTGAGTTGTTCTTTCAGACACCACAGCGCTCGATACGGCTGTGAGTTGTTCTTTCAGACACCACAGCGCTCGACGTGCTGAAGAAGGGGCTGAGGGATCTGAGTGACGTCTGCTCCCATGTTTTGACTACCTTCCAGGTAAACTTTGATTTTCTGGGCACTTGCCTCAAAGTTGTACACATTTCAGTAGGTTTGAACCTAGCATGGTACCTGGCATGTCAGACCCCTCCCACTAACGACTCTTTCGTTGTTCCTTTGCCCATCATACTGACAAAAATAATACCTAGGCCAAAAAAAAAATAGTCTGTTTACGGTAACATAGGCAAAATAAATAGGGTCGGTAGGTCAGGATTTTTTGATTTTTTCCAAAAAACCATATTTTTAATTTATTTTGCCAAAAAAACAGACCTTTTTTTTCTCTTTTTCTTTATAAATGTATGTTGCCGAAAAACAGGAACAAAAATCGTGTGTTTCCTTTTACACATATACTGACAGAAACTGTGGAGCGATTTTTTTTTTCTTTCTCCCCCAAATGCCAAAAAAAAGTCTAGGGTCGCGCAAAAAAATAGGGTCTGTCGGGATACCGTAAACAGACTATTTTTTATTTATTTTTTGCCTTATCATGAAGGGCCACCTGCAATGTTCGGACCCTTTGGTTGGGCCCAAGGGTGTACGTACTTTCATTGCAGATACTACTGTAGTAGTCTCTTCTAGGATTCTATTCTATTACTCTCAAAAAGCCATACAGAGAGCTGCCTCATATTTTGTTTTTGTTTTTATACATAGTACATTAGATTGAGGTGGTGAGTGGTAGTAAATGTTGGGGAATTTGCCGTTATTTATTTTTATTTTTGGTTATGTTAATTTCATTTGACTTTATTTTATGTAGTTCATCTTGGTTGGGTTTTTTAATTCTTTTTTGTGTGTGTTCCAGGCGGAAGTTGACGAATACAAGGCTAGTCATCCCCAGACCTCACATGATGCCACATGATGAACTGAAGGAGAAGAAGCCGTTTGGCTTTTTTTGGATTAATAACTGCCTTCTCTATTAAAACAGTGGAACACCCTTTTAAGACTGCCAGAAACGTAAGGCTATCAGGTCTTCAAAAGATAAACGTACAGACTTTATGAATGGAAAATCAAAGAAAACAAGGTCTTTAAATTGTGCAGTCTTAGATCAGCGGGCCTTTAAAGGGGGGTTCCACTGTCTTTGTGTGAATGTGGTGTGTGTGTAATATGTGTATATGATTGTATATGTGGCCTCTTCAGTGGATGTTCAGTTGGAGAGTGAAAGGGAAAGAGAGTATGGGTATTGTAGTAGGGAGAGCAACATGACTTGCGTGAGGGAGAGATTGTAAAAGAAACATCAAGAATGAGACAGAGTGTTAAGAGAAGAGTGTTGAATGTTCAGAAGAGAATTGAAGCAGTGTGTATGGACTTCAGTGTGAAAGTTAATCACACTTGAAATGTGATGATGCTTTAATAAAAATAAAAATTAAAAAAATGCATTCTCGGTTTCCTTTGCCGTGAAAATCACTTGTCTCCTTGTGTGCATATGAAGCAATGTGTTTCTTTGTTGATTGTGGAAATCTGCATACATGTACTTAGAGAATAATACATATATATCTCTGTGGAAAACAGCACACACGGAGACACATTGACACAGGCTTATAATTGGGAGGATCATATTAGATCAATTGGTATGTGTATACTTTCAAAACAAATGTTTTATTTAACTATTTTAGAAAGTTTCCATTCAAAATGAACTGCAATGATGTTTCACAGTAGTTTCCTTATTTACGTATGTGCCTTTAAAATCATCCAAGTGTGCCAAACAGATTCTTGCTTTGTCCTGGTATAGATGGTGATTCCTCCTCTATCATTCAGCAGAAGCTACAACACAGTGTTAAAAGTTTTAGCAACAGTTTTATTGCCGAATGGTAAAACAAAAGTGAGGAAGAAGATGAAGCAAGCCACGATTTCAACAGACAAAGCTTGTGAAACAAATGACCAAAAACAATGACTTTTACTACTCATTTCACAGTTCAAACAAACTCCAGAACTCACATCAACTCATTCATGCTGTCATTTGTCAAGCAAGACAGTCTCATATTGTAAATGAGCTTACATCAACAGAACAGTGTCACAAACAAAAATTTTAATTGAATGCACGATAAAATAAATAAGACACAGAAATCAAGAACAGGTAGATTTACAGAGTAGATGTATTTCAAAAGCTTCAAAGATACCTTCCTTCCCCTGCAAATATGGCTTGTAGACTACCACTACTCTGCCCAGCTTTAACATGCATAATAACAGCATCCTACCACCTAGAAACATAGCACAAATTTACAGCTCGTCTGTTCCCTGTGCAGAGAGGAGATTTATTTTATTTTTGAAGTGATTGACATCGGTGAAATTAAACAGAATAAAACATTTTCAAATGTTCCATTCCGCACACAAAGTGGCCAGGCTGTAAATATTTGGTATGTGTCTTCGTTGCATGATGCTCCTATCCTAAGTCTGGGCGCATCCATCGTGATTTGCACAATGCCTTAAAATTACGGCTGAAAGAAGATATCTTTGAAGGCAGCTTATGAAATAATGAAGAAATGTACAGGTACTGCACACATGACTTGGAAGGTGCTGACCTTTTCACAGGAAAAGATAGAAATTTAAGTTTTACACCCTCACGGCAAAGCCATTAGGGGCATCCTGCCTGTCTCACAGAAAAAGCTTGTAGCAACATTATTATTCCATCCTGGTTTTTACTCTGGTTCCAACATTATGACAAATAGTTCCACTTCATGGGTGTTGGGATTCACATGCAAGAGTGTTAAAGCACAAGCAGGCTGCACAGTAAACTCACAAAGCTTCCAATGTGCTGACACTGTCAATAAACATACTGAACTCAGCTAGGATCCGGTGAGGCCGAGTGTCTTACCAGCAATGTTTTTGTTTGTTTGTTTGCTTAACGCCCAGCCGACCACGAAGGGCCATATCAGGGCGGTGCTGCTTTGACATATAACGTGCGCCACACACAAGACAAGTCGCAGCACAGGCTTCATGTCTCACCCAGTCACATTATTCTGACACCGGACCAACCAGTCCTAGCACTAACCCCATAATGCCAGACGCCAGGTGGAGCAGCCACTAGATTGCCAATTTTAAAGTCTTAGGTATGACCCGGCCGGGGTTCGAACCCACGACCTCCCGATCACAGGGCGGACACCTTACCACAAGGCCACCGCTTACCAGCAATCTTTGAGGCTAGACTAAGTACATCTTGAGAGACAGCGGCTTTAAGAAAATCTCTGTGCACCTTACACAAGCAACATAGGATGACTGAAGAAATATACATGTATTTGATTTGCACTAATCATCACATGATATGTCACCACACCATATAGATCTACAATGGACAATGGATGCAACGGAAACAAGTACAGGTAATTGGAGCAACTTTGAACATAGGCAGCACAAAGCAAGGGCCCTGTAGAAACATAGCTACACCACATACTGCAGTTACCAAGAGTTGAGTATTCACAGAAGTCGAAACAAGTCTTTTACAGACCACTTATCCTACACCGTTGCAAAGAAATATCAAAGAACCAGCCAGAATATTTCAGTTCACATGGTAACAGATTTTACTCAACTGAGAAAAAAAAGCTGTAGACATTTTACAACATATATTAACAACCTACACAAAGGGTACAGGCTCTTGACTTTCCCCCCAAAATCACTATGGGTGATCTTTTTGAAATCAGTATTTTGGAGTGAGTGTGACTCCTTGTTCTCACATGCACCATGACACTCTCTTACACCAACCAGTCAAACCAAGCCTTCAACACCCTGATAACATTATGTTCACTGGGGGGAAACAACCAGTCAAACCAAGCCTTCAACACCCTGATAACATTATGTTCACTAGGGGAAAACAACCAGTCAAACCAAGCCTTCAACACCCTGATAACATTATGTTCACTAGGGGGAAAACAACCAGTCAAACCAAGCCTTCAACACCCTGATAACATTATGTTCACTGGGGGGAAAACAACCAGTCAAACCAAGCCTTCAACACCCTGATAACATTATGTTCACTAGGGGGAAAACAACCAGTCAAACCAAGCCTTCAACACCCTGATAACATTATGTTCACTGGGGGGAAAACAACCAGTCAAACCAAGCCTTCAACACCCTGAACACATTATGTTCACTAGGGTGAAAACAACCAGTCAAACCAAGCCTTCAACACCCTGAACACATTATGTTCACTAGGGTGAAAACAACCAGTCAAACCAAGCCTTCAACACCCTGATAACATTATGTTGACTGGGGGGAAAACAACCAGTCAAACCAAGCCTTCAACACCCTGATAACATTATGTTCACTAGGGGGAAAACAACCAGTCAAACCAAGCCTTCAACACCCTGATAACATTATGTTCACTAGGGGGAGAACAACCAGTCAAACCAAGCCTTCAACACCCTGATAACATTATGTTCACTGGGGGGAAAACAACCAGTCAAACCAAGCCTTCAACACCCTGATAACATTATGTTCACTGGGGGGAAAACAAGCCTTCAACACCCTGATAACATTATGTTCACTGGGGGGAAAACAAGCCTTCAACACCCTGATAACATTATGTTCACTAGGGTGAAACCAAGCCTTCAACACCCTGATAACATTATGTTCACTAGGGGGAGAACAATCAGTCAAATAAAACATAAACCTGTCTCAGTGGGATTTATATCCATGTCATTTTCAGACCCCCCCCCCCCCCCCCCCCCCTATAACATACTGGACATTTGGAAATTACCATTTTTCCTGTTTTGAACAGAAAAAAAATGTACGTACAGCTGTCTGAGCAGTTCAGTAGGCTATACTCATGACATTGTGTGTGTGTGTGTGTGTATGTGTGTGTGTGTGTGTGTGTACTGCATAATATCTCCTTTATGATTGATAAGAGCAGAATGACAAGGGGAGAGAAAGGCAGTCTGCTCATTGCCTCCCCTTGCTCTTTCCTCGGGGATCTGTGCACAAACTTGCTCTGGTAAATGACAGGAATTTAATTCTTACCCAGCAACATGAGCAACAGTATATTCCCTCCCAGATAACCTGTAGACTGTACTCTGACATAACAAATGAATTCCAGGAAACAAGGACTTTCAACCAGACATGGGACTGCACATTTGAAACGTTTATTTATTTTATTTTATATATACAATTTTTTCTCGCTTGGTCATGGGTGTATGTTAATGCATGGCACATCCGCTGTGGCTGGTGGTCTAAAGTGGGTTGACGCACCGGCATTCACACAGAAAACAAACAAAAAGAAAACAACACACACACGAAAACACAAATACAACAACTCATGACTAAGGGCAAATTTGTAATCGGCCCTGTCTGGTCTTGAGTAAAGCAAAAAATAACAATAAATAATCCCTGGCCTAGACCAGAGCTCCTATCTTCTCATTCTGAGGGGAACTCAGTGTCACAACAACGCAAAGAAGTTCACAATGCTGTGTGTTCTACAAACAGGATGAAATTGATGTATTTTACCTTCTCTTTTTCCATAGATTCTTTCTTTCTTTATTTGGTGTTTAACGTCGTTTTCAACCACGAAGGTTATATCGCGACGGGGAAAGGGGGGAGATGGGATAGAGCCACTTGTCAATTGTTTCTTGTTCACAAAAGCACTAATCAAAAATTTGCTCCAGGGGCTTGCAACGTAGTACAATATATGACCTTACTGGGAGAATGCAAGTTTCCAGTACAAAGGACTTAACATTTCTTACATACTGCTTGACTAAAATCTTTACAAACATTGTCATTGACTATATTCTATACAAGAAACACTTAACAAGGGTAAAAGGAGAAACAGAATCCGTTAGTCGCCTCTTACGACATGCTGGGGAGCATCGGGTAAATTCTTCCCCCTAACCCGCGGGTTTTTTTCCATAGATTGTCGGTTATGAGTATGATCAAACCTGGTTACAAACCAAGTGTAATGAGATCCAAATTGAATGCACAATTTTGATAGATATTCATACCATGTCAGTAAGTACGTACACATTGTACTTACTTGTACCGTTACTTGAGTCTCATAGTTATACAGCGAATGTTAAGAACCTCAAAATACACTTGACCGCAGTACAGCATATTTCTTGTATAACACAACTCTTCAATTTCTCAGCCTGCTTCACAGGGAATATTTTTCTATCTTCATGACAGCAAGAGCCATTAATGAAAAAGAAATGGACACTCATTGGCTTGCTCACTCACATACACACAAACACAGTATGAAAGCATTAGCTGCTTATATCTACATACAAAATCTCACACAGCATTAGAACAACATATTTTTTGCAAAATGCCTTCAACTTATACGATTGGCTGTAACATTCTAAACTCCCTGACACTACTCATGTATGTACAAAGAAAAGACAGCAGCCACTGTCAAATGTTCACAAGACAGCATTTTCGTCCAGCAGACAACATAACCATGGAAACCAATTCACACAATGTCACTTTGTGTATGAACTATGCATAAAATGCTATCCAAAATTGCTGTACTGCAATATATGATTGTGTTACATTTAGATCCCCAGATCCCCAAAATTCAAGAAGACATAAGTTATAAAGAACTCACAAAGGTATGTAACGGGTCTCTGTCTGTCAAAATAAATTTGCTCTCTTTTTCCTGTTACACCACCAGTAATATATTGCCTGTACAAATTACATGTAGATAACACACAGACAATCAAGACAGTCACACAATATAGGCTTTATGTCAAACAAACATACTAATTGTCTTACATTGCCTTTCCTCTCATATGACTTAAACACACACTACACCAGAGACAAAATAGATTTTTTTTAAATATTGGTAAAACAAGATCAAACAACCAATAATTCAAGAGAAATGCAGGCAAAGAACACATAAAACCTGAACATCCATTCATGCACGCACAATCACATAAAAAGCATATTTTAAGCGAGTACAGACCAGTCTTGCTTCACTCAAACATCCTTGGGGAAGCTAAACTGATTTTGAAGAAAACTTCTGCTCCTTTAAACAAAGTTCGTCCAGTGTACACCGCCTTGTAAATCATCACAGATCTGTCCAGGCTTTTGCAAGTAATACAATTTCTTTATTTGGTGTTCAACGTCGTTTTCAACCACGAAGGTTATATCGCGACGGGGAAAGATGGGATAGAGCCACTTGTCAATTGTTTCTTGTTCACAAAAGCACTAATCAAAAATTTGCTCCAGGGGCTTGCAACGTAGTACAATATATGACCTCACTGGGAGAATGCAAGTTTCCAGTACAAAGGACTTAACATTTCTTACATACTGCTTGACTAAAATCTGTACAAACATTGACTATATTCTATACAAGAAACACTTAACAAGGGTAAAAGGAGAAACAGAATCCGTTAGTCGCCTCTTACGACATGCTGGGGAGCATCGGGTAAATTCTTCCCCCTAACCCGCGGGGGGAACAAGTAATACAAGCATGATCGACTCATACCAAAACATGAGGGGAAAAAAGTCTGGCTGTTGTCTGTTCAGAGCAGGAATCCCACTTGGCACAAGAAGCAGCCAGGCTGTTAATATATGGTATGTGTCCCAGTGGAAGGACTCTCTTATTTATTTATATGGGAGATTTATATAGCGCTTTACATATTAATTTCTGCCGTGTGAGATGGATTTGTTTTACACAATATATCACGCATTCACATCGGCCAGTAAATTAATCTCAAGCCATTACGGCGAATATTTACTTTTCAGGACCTATTATTCCAAGTCACATGGGTATTTGGTGGACAATTTTTTTATGTATGCCTATACATTTTTGCCAGGAAAGACCCTTTTGTCAATCGTGGGATCTTTAACGTGCACACCCCAATGTAGTGTACACGAAAAAGTAGCGTGCAGTATGACAAGAACAATTCTTTGCATGCTTGTGTGTGAATACTCAACTTATATCTTGTATCTTATATCTTGTATGTTATATCTTGTATCTTATATCTTGTAAAAGCCTGAACAGATCAGTGATGAGATACACAATCTTTTACATGGGACAGCAAGTATCTACTAGTACCAGTGAAGCAAACTTTGTGATGAAATAAATAAAGTCTGAACTTTATCTATAATTACAAAGATGAGTTCTACTACGTTAAGCTGCCATTAGAGAACGTTTGCAAACTTTTCTCAATCTACAAGTTACAGTGAAACTTCTGTCATTAGACCTTCCTTTCAGACTCCCTCTACTCTACAACATGGTTTTCTTGGACCTTCTTTCCATAAGCCTGTAAATATACCTCTACCTGAACTATTTTCCCCAGATTTTTTTTAGAGGTTGTACAATAAAGCAAGCACTGCATTTTTTTAATTATCCCCCCCCCCTCCCTTTCCTTTCTAAAAAAAACAAAATGAAATCATGCCTATTCAATCCAGCACATCTCAACTCATTCTTCAATGAAACACATGCACAGCTACATCTCAAGTCCTGACTCATTACAGTTAAACACAGCGCCCCCTGTATAAAAAATAAATGGACGTCTTGTATTGCACAAGCCTCAACATTCCACGCACCTTCCCTTCCCCTCCACTACCCTCAGCTCTGTATTGTCTCCATGAAAAAGTACACATTTCCTGAGTTCAAACGCTTACCTGCAATTTTGAACAACTTTTCTTCATATCATATTAGTCAAAACAGCTACAGCAACACAGCTAAATGATCAAATGTAACCCTCAGATGATCAACAAAACTCCCCCCAAATCACCCTTCATTTGCAAAAGCCGTTCAATTCCATTTGGATGCTTATAATTCAAAACAAAACACACAAAAAGCCTGCTAATGGGCACACTCGAAAGTACATTTTAAATGATGGGAAGAATTCTGATGTTCTTCTAAAGATTTCATTAATACAAGGACTGGAAATAATTTGCTTACAATTATATTCAACACAATAAGAAAAAAATACCAAGAAGAGATCTAAAGAAGAGTTTCAATCATAAACTCCTTTAAAATCTAATTGTAAAAACAAATCACAGAAAAGTAGCGTGCAGTATGACAAGTACCATCTTCCCTGCTTGTGTGTGAATACTCAACTTGCTTGCACAGACTGCTTTTCCCAACACACTAAAGTTATAGTCACACGCCACCATGCAATCATACAATCGGTCGCTCAAAAGGCGCCTGCCGATTTTTTCCACTTCCCAAACGTAGCCCCCACTCTGTGATTCAATCACGCAAGCGTGAAGTACCTGATCAAAGAAACCCTTCTCTTCTCTGTCACACATGTTGTACAGCTGGGCGCAAAGACCAGCTTGGAAATGGTTAATCTGGTGGTCAACAACTGCCGCTTGTGTTGTGATGCTATCGTAGCTCTGCTCACAAGATGGGCATCTGAATCGCTACAATGTTTTAGTAGGGTCCGTGTTAAGTAGTCAAATAAGAGAGTGTGACAGCGCGTTGCATGATGGTGTCGCAGTGTCTGACAACCCATAACTGTTGCCTCATCTTCTTTCTCACTGTCTGGATAGCTAGAATGATACTGCTAACAACTAATGCTTACGTATGTGCATTCTGTGCATTAACCTCTCTTTTTCTTCTTATCTAACCCTCTCAGACTCCTAAAGGGTTTAAAATATAGGAACCAATGAAACAAAGGTAATTCTTCCTAAATCTGTAGATGCACCCTTCTTAATCAATAACTTTACTCTGTAATAATAGAAGGCGTTCAGTTGTGTGATATGACTACCTTTACAGATAAGGATAAAGAAGAAATAACATTCAGAAAGTGTGGACCTTACAGCACATACTTCCTGTATCTGTTCTATTTTTGACAAGGGAATATGATTGTAGTCTCCCAGTCCCAGTTTTCTCCATGCTCACAAAATTGTACAGTGGTAAATGGAATATTAAGACCTTCCAACGACAGGATACCTCCCAATAAAGGTCACCTTCGGTTGTCCCTGTGTCTACAAACTTGACCAAAATATACCTGTCATAAAAGGATACCTGCAAAATTGGGTCACTTTTTACTGGCCAGAAGGGCATCCTTTCAGGACAGGTACTACATGTACTGCACTAGTACTCGTGCACTCTTCCTAACATAATGTGGATCTCTGTGTACCACTGCACCTCTTGTGCACTCGTCCTAACATAATGTGGATCTCTGTGTACCACTGCACCTCTTTTGCACTCGTCCTAACATGATGTGGATCTTGGAGAACCACTGCACCAGTTCTTATGTACACTTCCAAACATGGTGTGGATCGCTGTGCTGGTGCTTTGGGACACCAACCACATTTCCTGCAGGTGAAAGCACTCACAAAAACTTTCTTTGCTGAAAAAAACCCACCCTTTTCACCCTGATTGCGCATCCCCTCACACACCCCTCCCCATACAATGCTCACTGCATCTTCTGAACCCAAGACTGGATGAAGCCACGACTACAAATCTCAAACAGTAAGCCCGTGTGACCAGCCCCCCCCCCCCCCCCCTCCCCCATAACAATGTACAGTTTTTTCTTGTGAGGCCATGAACGGGGCGCAGTCACTACTAAAACCAGCGGTACCCTTTAAAGGAGCGACTGCACACGGCTACTCTACAGACACGCACGCTCATCAACAACACGATGATTTGCTCTTGGCGGCTCGACTCAAGTCCACAGTGTTGCCGTGCGTCGGCCTGACGTCTAGCTGCTCCTCCACCTCCTTCAAGCGCCGCACCGCCGCCAGGAAGGCAAGCTCCACGTTGGTAGAGTCTTTGGCACTAGTTTCAAAGTATGGCACGTTGCCGTTGGCCGCGCACCACTGTCGGGCGTCTTCGTTGCTCACCTGCCGCCCCTCTGTGTCGATCTTGTTGCCGATGACGACAAAGGGGAAGGCGACGCCGTCCTGGATGTCGGCGTAGTAGAGGAACTCCTTGCGCCACATGGACAGGTTGCGGAAGCTCTGAAGGTTGTCCACGGCAAAGGTCAGCAGGCAGCAGTCGGCCCCGCGATAGAATGGTGTCCGCAGGCTCTTGAACCGCTCCTGTCCTGCCGTGTCCCATATCTACAAACAGAAAGCAAATAATGAGAGTTAGACTGTTAGTGTTGAAATTACTGTGATCAAAACCTGCTGCCTGTGTAAAAGCTACACTTTGACGTCGACACATGTTTTGAAACAAATATTTATCCTACATACATGAGAGTCACTCGTGAAATAATAATCGTTCAAATCACACGTGTGTATATCATGTAATTTGTAAATGAGGTCATGTCAAGCAAGTCTGGCAGGGACCTGTTATTCCACTGCCTATGATGCCAAAGTCACCGAGACAAACGTCATTATAGAAAAAAAAATTGCGCTCGCTAATTACCCTCGATGAATATTTAGAACTAACACGTCACGCCACACTTTCAGAGTGACGTTTCTTTACTTTGACGTAATAGATTGCACGAGGCTTTAGAAGAGATCGAGGTTCCAAAACAAGCGTCTTCAATTTAGCTGCCTCGACTGCAGGACATTTTCAGTAAAATACACGTAAGTACAGTATGTAGGATAAACAGAATACTACATGGCTTGCTGTTTCGTACCAGGATGTGTGAAAGAGAAAGTGTATAGTATGCTTCCATTAACAAGCACACTTTTGAAATTTTTATTTGTATTTTGTTATACTTTTCCCTACATAATTTTGTTTTATTTGATTTTTTGTTTAAATGTTTTCATTCTTCATATTTGTTCTTTGTTTCATGTGTGTATTATAGTAGGGACTAGCTGTAAGAAAGGACCATATGGACCTAATGCTATCATCCCTCGGTAATAAAGTTTTCGAGTTCGAGTTCGAGTACCAGATTTACACTCGTTGCTTTTTCAAATAGTGAACAGCTAGCTTTCGCTCGCAGTTCAATATTTAAAAAAACAACTTGTGTAAATCTGGTACGACACAGCAAGCCATGTAGTATTCTATATTGATATATATATATATTCCCCTTCCACCCCCTCTCAGGGTTCAACACCCCCCCCCCCCCCCCTAATTTGTCCTGATATTTTGTGGTCTGAAATTGGGGTTACCACTGTATGTATCAGACAGACTCCTAGACATATAAGAAGCCGGAATATGTTATTCAGTATTCACAGGCAAGGCTAAGTTACATGTCACTGACACTAAGTGACAGGATTCTTTTGATCCTGATATAAACATGGCTAACGGTACTTCATCTGTGTTCAGTTTTACACATGCAGTTGAAACAATTACAACTAGCAAGATGTTTTTTTCAGTAATTGTCATTCAAAACAAGGATTTCAGACTCTCTTTAGCACTTCAAGTAGAATGACTAAAAATGTAGTAGACGAGGTTAGAGGAGTTGTGTCATTTTGTGATTTACAAGTTAAGACGTTACTTATAATATTCACACATACACACAAATGATGGAACATGAACCACAGCAGTACATTTTGTCAACAAATTATTTTCCTCAAAAGCAATGCTGTTCATCATCTCATTGTTTTTATGAAAATATAAAACTAGCTACAAGATGCAATGAATAAGAAAGCCCCACTGACCTGCATGGTGTACTGTTCATCATCGACCACCACGTCCTTGTTCAGAAACTCAACGCCGATCGTATGAAAGGACTGAGAGTCAAACTTGTTGCTGACGAATCGATTCATCAAAGATGACTTTCCCACTCCGCCATCTCCCAGTAAAACCGCTTTCAGCAGCTTGGACTTTCCCGACATCCTGATGAAGTTGTGTTCAGTCTTTCTCGGCCAGTCACAGCAACACAGACACTAACACTCTTGATTTTGTTGAGGAAATCCCCACAAACACAAAACGAAGTCAGCTGGAGCAGTTGTGTCCAAGAGGTCAGTAATTAATACTGTACTAACAGCTGGTCAGTGTGGTTGTGTGAACAGTTCATAATGTCCAGAGTCAAACTCGCTGTCTTTATCATGGAGCCACTCTCAGTCTCACACGCCTCTGCTCCTAAAACAGATAAAAAGAGTTAAATGACAAACTGAAATATATGTGAAATGATTGACATGACAAGACTGAATGCACCATGCATTTAAGACGCCAGTGTTTCAAGGGATATATATATATATATGAATGATAATTAACGTACTGTTTGAGTACAGTACACTCATTCTAACTAAGGACCTATGGGGAATGTACTTGCACTTGGCAGGTGTTTACTTGTTAAAGTTAAACTGTACACAAATACAATATAATAATAATATATCTTTTCCACCAAAGAACAGAAAATTAAGACCTGAAAAAAGCAGAATCAACAACTTAAGCAAAACGCTCCTCTTTAAAGTATTCCTTGTCAAAATGTGTTTCTGTGAATGTACTTCCAAAGTGCAACAAAAAGAATGCTTACTTGTTTAACTAGGTAAGGGCTATATTTATCCCAGTGTTCACTGTTATGCTTGCCTATAGATACTGCATTGACGGTCACACTGACACAGCTGCTGCTGACTCAACAACACTATATAGTATTTAGTAACCTGTACTCACATGTATGTGTAATCAGCAATCAATTTCCTACTCTAGTGAATGCATGAATAATTAAAGTTCACTTTACACACCTTGTCAATGTCATGTGATGCACTCGGTGTGATACTGATAGACAGCATGGCTGACACTGACACACTTGAAAGCTGACACTGCAGACTTTTTTCAAATTACAGACCCTTTGCTAACACATTCACATGTCGCTATAGCTCATACGCAACATGGATCATGACACTAGCATTTACACCTGTATAAATGTCGTTACATGTCTCGCATCTATAGTTGGATAACCTAAACCTGTAGTATCATAGTTCATTAGTTGCACCTTTAACCCGATGAGATGGAAAGTCAGTAACAGCCCTTCTTCCTCCCCCATCCTTTCAACTTGTCCTAGGTTCGCAAGCGTACACAAGCAGCGCCGGAGAACATTAAGTTAAGCATACACATTATCAGTGGAAGCACTCAACCAAAAAATTAGGACATTAAACAACTCTCTAACAGAACTTTCACCGTCACTTCTAGCGAAAGGGTCTGGGGGATCAACCCACAAATGCAATGATAGTGGCAAGTCTACAACGAATGTCAGCAAATCAACCAAATGATGAGGTACTGGCTAAACTGATGCACCACAAGATCCTCAATTTGATGGATTTTAGGTTATTACTCACCTTACTTTCGATGAAAATACCAATCGTTTGCTGTCATTTGCTCGATTCGTCAGGAACGGCGTCCATGATTGCTGCCTGACGTCAGTAAGGGTCATGTGACATGTCACGCGACCCCAAAGGGATCGCTTCCGGTAACTAAGGGCAACAACACACGCGCTCTGTTTCTTGATGGCTTCTCGTTCCTGTTTCAAAATGCTTTTATCAGAACAGTACAGATTCAATCTCAGTTTGGTTTCTGAAACTGTAAATTTCTGTTATAAAGAAGAAAATAACTTCTTCGAGAAAACAACTGCTGCCAAGGTGGAGACAGCTCAACAAAGACGCTGTTATGATGAGTCAGTGATTGCACAAGATTTTTCTTTCTGAATAAAAAGATATTTGTAAAGAACCTCTGGTTGAAGATTGCCGCAATCTTTTTCGGCATGGTCTGAACAGTTCAAATTATTTTAGACACCGTGGGTGTCGGTAACTGTAGGCACATATCATTTGTGTCAAGAGGGGAGGGGAGGGGAGGGGTGGGGGCGGGGCGGAGTAGAATTGAATCTCAGTGAACTTTCCAGGGGATATATAGGCCTACGTCTAAGTGGATTAAACTAGGTATCATTCGCTTGTGGTCTGCCGTTATTCAGCCCGACCGTAAAAGTGAGTTACAAACACTTCATTTTTGACTGTTTGGTCGGTATCCACCACAGTTACTCCCCATTTCCCAACTCTGCCCACCCCGTAAATATTTAGCCCCAATGCAGTGAGTCCCTTCGTCCACTTTCACTGTATTCCCGTATTCTTCTTCTTCTTCTTCTGCGTTCGTGGGCTGAAACTCCCACGTACACTTGTGTTTTTGCACGAGTGGAATTTTACGTGTATGACCGTTTTTACCCCGCCATTTAGGCAGCCATATGCCGCTTTCGGAGGATATTCCCGTATTCGACTCATGCCTCTAGTTCCGTACGAGTGCGAAAAAGTTAACTTATTCGACTTCCAGTGCGACTCGACACCCCGGCTCAACATTTTTCTTGTTAAAATATCAATGCTGATGCTTTGCAAGACGGGTCTTTTGAGCTCTTATCAGTTCCACAACGTTAAGTCTAAAAATTATCGGTTGCAGAATTAGAAGCCATAGTCAAACTCAATTATTTTATTTCGTACTCGTACACACACACACACACACACACACACACACACACACACACACACACACACACACACACACACACACACTGGCACACACACACGGTGCATGCATGCATGTTTGCACAGGCACGCATAAACTATTTTTTTTACACAGTTACACATGAAAAACACAGATAAGATTTTCTTTTATTGAAAACAAAAGGAATCAAATGCTTTGACAAAAACAGGTCAAGCTTCCTTAATTGTGGTCTTCGTTGAATGTTCCCCCTGCCGCTCCCCTCCCACCTCGGTCTCTGTCTCTCGGTCTCTGTCTCTCGGTCTCTGTCTCTCGCTCGCTCGCTCTCTCTCTCTCTCTCTCTCTCTCTCTCTCTCTCTCTCTCTCACACATAATACATTCAAAACCACCTTTCATTTTATTTAATGTTAAAATTGAGAAAAGTCACAGTGATGGAAGACTCCGTTTTAGATTTATTTTCATATCTGTCCATAGCATCAGTGTTTCATTGTATCAAAACTCTCTAAGTTTTGACAACACAATCATTTTGCTCAATCATGTATGTTCAGTAATCATCTACAACGGTACATATATAACACTTAGTATTCGCGTAAAGCCATTTTTGTGTACATATTCCTATGGTTTTTGTTTTCTGTCTCTTTTCTTCTCTTTTTATTTGTGAATGTCTGTGTATCATAATTATGTGATAAGAGTAGTTTCTCTCTGGGCTAGGGCTGGTTGAAAAAAAGCTCGTTTATAATGCTTATGCCACAACCCTCGTAAAATAAAATTTCATTTGATTAGATGTGATCTCTCTCTCTCTCTCTCTCTCTCTCTCTCTCTCTCTCTCTCTCTCTCTCTCTCTCTCTCTCTCTCTCTCTCTCTCTCTCTCTCTCTCATTCAAAAACACAATTCATCCTGTGTTGCAGATATCATACTTTCAGAAGCAAATATGCATCCAATTTAATGAAATTAATAAGCACATAATTCTTCTGATTGGTATGTTCCCTTCGGATATAGTTGCTCATTTTCTAATTATCATTTATTTTGGACAAATTTGTGATGATTTTTCTCAATGTCCTTTGTTTTGCTGAGCTATTGTATCGTTGCAAAATATGCTGAATTTTAAGTTTATATTGCTCTTTATTGCTTTGCACGTAGTCTTGAAAACATCATTTTGAATTACAATGGTTCAATATAATGTGCTTTATGTACATACACTTATGTCTTCTTTTTTCCCCAACAATGATGTATTTATGTAATGAGTCTTTAGTTGTAGTTGTAGTAGTAGATTAGGGTGAGGGTCAGATGCAAAAAAGGCATATCCATGCTTATTCTTGTTACCCCCGAAAAGTAAAGAATTTTTTTGTTTGTTTGTTCGTTCATGGGCTGAAACTCCCACGGCTTTTACGTGTATGACCGTTTTTACCCCGCCATTTAGGCCATACGCCGCTTTCGGAGGAAGCATGCTGGGTATTTTCGTGTTTCTATAACCCACCGAACTCTGACATGGATTACAGGATCTTTTTTGTGCGCACTTGGTCTTGTGCTTGCGTGTACACACGGGGGTGTTCGGACACCAAGGAGAGTCTGCACACAAAGTTGACTCTGAGAAATAAATCTCTCGCCGAACGTGGGGACGAACTCACGCTGACAGCGGCCAACTGGCCATTTTATATTACAAGATGGTATTTGGCAAATGTCCTCATTACTTAGCACAACTTTTGCCACCTTTAACTTCTGATGTTAACCCCTATCACCGAAGAAGACCATCAGAAAGAAGAGTTCCCACTTGCAAAACTGAATTATACCGTCGATCTTTTATACCATCTACCACTGTCCTTTGGAACAACTTGCCAGACAACATCAAAACAACTAACTCAATCAGCGAATTCAAACACTATCTAACTATTCCTGATTATAACGTACCTGCCTATTACTACTGTGGTAAACGATTGGAAGAGATTCATCACTGCAGAATGCGCCTAAACATGAGTAACTTGAACTCTGACCTGTGCAAACGCCACTTACAGGATAATCCGCAGTGCGCTTGCGGCTACCTGCACGAAACAGCTGACCATTACTTGATACATTGCCCTCTGTACGTAGACGCTCGCCTATCTACAATAAATGCACTACCTGTACATTACAGACATGTTGAAATATTGTTAATTGGTAGCGAAAACCTTTCTCTTCGCACCAACAAGCTTATTTTTGAAAGTGTCCAATCGTTTATCTGTAAATCTGGTCGTTTTTGGTAATTTGACTCAGTACGCATATCCATGCCATGTATTCTATATACATTTTTCAATTATATATTCAGCGAACTACTGCTTATTTGCCACTGGATTACAGTTTACAATGTACTATGTATATTCTTTTTGTATGCGCTAACCACCTTCATCTTTCATATGTACCTACCATTCTTTCGTCCCACCTCCACCCTCCCCCTCTTCCTCCTGCTAGCTTTCTCTTGTTCTTTTTGGTTTGCTTCAACTATGCTGTTTACTTAGATAGTTCCATTAGTTTATAAGTAATGTTTGTCCGACATCATATTTTTGTTAATTTGTAACTACGTAGGGCGCGTAATATAAGCGTTCGCTTGAGTTCGTGTCCCTATTGTTTATCGTTGTATTGTTGTACCATGTTTGATTTAATAAAACATTGTTTAAACCAACTGGATACAAATCCAGCGCGCTACCGACTGAGCTACATCCCCGCCCCGTAAAGAATTGTCATTGTCATTGTCTCTCGCTCTCCCCGCCATCTCTCTGAAAAATAATTCACATTCATATTCTGGTGCCCTTATGTGGAACTCGATTCCTGATATAATTGAAATGCAAGTCAGTGAAACATCATTCAAGGAACATTAATACATGCCAGGGCTCCCCACGGACGCCCCTCCTAGTGCGTCCCGGGACCCCCACTTTCAATTTTTAGAGGATCCATGGACCCCCACTGCAGAATTTCAGAGGGTCCTAAGAGTCCAAAAGCCGAAAGGTCCCAGTGGACTTACACAACATTAATGGTATCTACGGTACGCACGATAACGGAAATTTAGTGCGTCCCAGGACCCGCTCTTTTAAAGTCTAGTGCGTCCCGGGACCCCCTCTATACATTTCTAGTACGTGTTTTCGGCTTCTAGTGCGTATAGGACGCAGGGACGCGCGCAATGCCAATGGGGAGCCCTGCATGATGCTGATACTCTTGCAAAACGTGTAAGCACTACTACTATAGGGACTGGGTGGCCGAGTGGTAACGCACTTGCGCTCGGAATCGAGAGGTTGCGTGTTCGACCCTGGGTCAGGCCGCTATTTTCTCCCCCCTTTCCTAACCTAGGTGGTGGGTTCAAGTGCTAGTCTTTCGGATGAGACGAAAAACCGAGGTCCCTTCGTGTACACTACATTGGGGGTGCACGTTCAAGATCCCACGATTGACAAAAGGGTCTTTCCTGGCAAAATTGTATTGGCATAGCTAAAAATGTCCACCTAATACCCGTGTGACTTGGAATAATAGGCCGTGAAAAGTAGGATATGCGCCGAAATGGCTGCGATCAACTGGCCGATGTGAATGCGTGATGTATTGTGTAAAAAATTCCATCTCACACGGCATAAATAAATCCCTGCGCCTTAAATATGTGCGCGATATAAATTGCATAAAATAAAATGAATAAATCCCTGCGCTTAGAACTGTACCCACGGAATACGCCGGGCCGGGTGAAAAAAAGCACGTTTGCATTGCTTATTCTGTCACCCTCGAAAAATAAATTTTAGTTTCATTTTCAGTTTCAGTTTATCTCCCCCTCCCTCCCTTTCCCCCCTACCTCTCTTTCGCCCCCCCCCCCCCCCCCCCCCCCCCCCCCCCCCCCCCACCGAATACAGCCCGAAGTCGACTACGCGAAGACTTCACGAACACTCAGTGCTAAAGCTTCGTGCGGCCAGCTTCGCGGAGTATACTTCGCCTAGACAGGCTAGCTTAAACGCTGCCTCAGCCGCAGCACTTCCCTGCACTGTTTTCGTCCGTCGCTCTGCCTCGTGCTTTCAGGTCCCTCATCTCCCCGTCTACACGCCTGTGTCTGTCTATGGGCGAGGTGAGGGCATTGCGGGCCTCCATGAGAGAGAAGTGTCTGACCGCTGCCACGAACACCTCCTCCACGTTCAGCGCCTGCTTGGCACTCGTCTCGAAGTAAGGCACGTCCGCATTGGCCCCGCACCACGTCTGGACGTTGACGTCACTGACAGCGCGCGCTTTGGGCGTGACGTCAGCCTTGTTGCCGATGACGAGGAAAGGAAAGAGCGTGCCCGGTGGAACGCGCGCGTAGTGCAGGAACTCCTGGCGCCACATGGACAGGTTACAGAAGCTGGCCAGCTTGTCGAGGGCGAAGGTGAGCAGACAGATGTGGGTGCCTCGGTAGAAGTTCTCCCTCAGACTGCGGAACCGTTCCTGGCCTGCTGTGTCCACCACGCGCAGAACGTAGCGCTGACCGTCCACCCGTACCTGCCGGTATACACACACACAGACAGACACACACGCACACACACACACACACATACACACACACACATATATACGCACGCACACACACGCACGCACACACACACACACACACACACACACACACACAAACACACACAGCAATTCTCGTTTTACACGATTTGACAGGGAAATATCTTTCTAAGACTCTCCCATGTAATACTCGCCTTCATAAAGTCGTGATTTTCTCAGGTGGTTTTTTTTCTTCATAGTGTCTGTACATGTATTTTAGTTTTAGGCTTCCTCTCTTTCAAGGCATATTTTATTTTCCACAGATTGTTTTGAGGTCTTCAAATAGAAACACATGAACTACTGTATCACGTATCACGTAGAGAGGGGACCCTATGTTGGGCACCCTAACTTTAAACGTTTCTGGATCCACACGTTTCTTCCACATTGTAATGCAAAAGGAACAGGACGATTAAAAATTAACATGAGAACAATTAAGTCTCTGAAGATCATAAATCAAGTGCTCTGCCAAATGAGCTACCAGACCCCTTTCATTACAGGAAGAAATAATTAGTCACCTGTTTGTTATAGTATTTTTAAATGAGTATTTCGATTTAGTCCGCCATCGTGCAGCTTTCTACTGTTATGTTTTCAATACTGGATTGCTTAAAATCAGCACTATGCTTGATTGAGAAATCCTAAATGCCATAATTATATTGTTTATGTCACGATAAAAAATTGAACAAAGTCTTTGTGAACCCAATTAATCACCTCTTTCTCCATCTGCTCAATGGAGATGGTGGAGTCGACGCCGTCATCAAAGGTGCCCTCCACGAAGCGACGGAGGATAGAGGTCTTGCCCACCCCGCTGTCCCCCAGCAACACCACCCGCAGGTGTCGGCACGGCCCCGTCCCCCCATCCTCCCACTCCCGACGTTGCTGCTGTGGTTGTCTCCGGGACGTCCTCCCTGACATGACGCTGGTGCTGAAACACGAACAAAATATAAAAAAAGATTTGTCACCTTTTTGTGCAGAGTTCTTCTTCTTCTTCTTCTTCTTCTTCTTTGTTCATGGGCTGAAACTCCCACGTTCACTCATGTTTTTAATACTTTCTACCCCACCTATGTTGACCAAGGTTCTTTTTAGCCGAGACCAACTGTGCTGCAGCAGGTCACTCATAATTGTAGTAACGGTGTAGAAACTGTGTATCAACACGCTGGAATGCACTAGGCGTTAGATGGACGTTACAGGAAGTGACTGAAGCTGACAGTCTAAGCGGATATATCTGTACCTTTTCAAATAGAGCCATATGAGTGGGTACGGATATATCCGTACCTTGGAGACAATGAGTTAAACGAGTGGGTTTTTACGTGAATGGACGTTTTTACCCCGCCATTCAGGCAGCCATACGCCGCTTTCGTATGAAGTATGCTGGGTATTTTCGTGTTTCCATAATCCACAGAGCTGAAATCTGCTGAATTAAATTTGTAACGACACTTATGGCAATAGACGATTTTCGGAAATAACTCCGTCGGGTTTGTATGGGTTGTGGACGAGTGACCTTTTCTTGCAAAACCTCGTACACACATCGGAGGGGCCGATCACTAGCGACGGGTGTGAAGGAAACACGCACGAGTCCTCTCTGCAAAGGAAGCACTGATCCGCCATAATATTTTCTTTTGGGTATGTGTTCCATTGGACAGATGCCGGCTCTTCAGTGTCCCATGTAAAATCCTGGACGAATCTGTAATGGTGTACATTGTCCTTTTATACGGGTCACGTGATACCTATAGAACAACAATCTTTTATCCGAAAAGTGTGCCACATAGCCAAGTGGATGCCGGCCTTTAATGACAGAGAAAGTTTGAATGAATTGACACGGGAATGAATGTTTTAGTTGAGGTACAAAAATGGGTGCAATAATTTGTTGGCAGAGTTTAGTTACGCTTATTTTGTCCTACCTAACCCCCTCTTACTTTTACGGAGGCGAGTTTGAGCTGTTCGCCTCAACCTCCGTTTGGAGCTAGCGTGAGAAAAAAACACTTCTATCAATGCGTCAAGCCGTGGGGGCCGTGTGGTAATACTACACGCATGACTAGTCGGGACACATGGGGGTGGCGGTTTATCCAGGTACGGATCCTATTTTCAGTTTCACATTCAAACTCGCCTTGAAAATCACCGTTAGTTACTGAACATGTTTAACCTTTTCTAATTCTAACAGAACCATTAGACCCACAGTGCCACACGTGCGTTGTCCGCTGCTGCAGTAAAAAAATGGCTGCAAAAGTGTTAGTGGTGTCCACACTTGAACTAGTGAACTGAATAGAAAACAGGCTTTGTTTCTCACAGGAAAACTTCAGTCAGTTGGACAAAGCGATCATTGAAAGACTAAAACAGCGAGGATAATTTGAAGGAATTACAACGTGCGCTTTTCCCTGCGATGTGTGCCCAAAGGATAAAACATAGGCACATGACTGTAGTATGGATAGAAAATATGTATGGTCTGTAGCGCGCTCTCTCACACACAAACACACACAAACACGCGCGCGCACAGTGACACACACACTGACACACACACACACAAAAGCCGCACACACACACACAAAAAAACACACACACACATGCACCGGCATATCCTTGACCAACTGAGAATACTGGTCCATCAGAACTGATTTCACTGATTCAGTTCAGAGAATTAGTAAATTTGCATACTAGTTTTTTCTTTTTTGGATCTGTACCGATGTTTACAGAGTGTGTGGGGTCCCGGAAAGTTTGCCACTAGCTAGAGCGATAAAGCCTGATTTAAAGTTAATCAGTGGTGACATGAACACGCACAGAACTGTCAAACAGAAAACACACAGATACCATGTTTGCCACTTGTTTATTTATTGATTACAATTTTGGAGAAAAGAAAAAAGAAAAAAAGAACTGTCAGTATCAGCATGTATTGATAGGAGTGTTCGTGATTATGCAGACGGAAAGGGGATTTTGACAGACAGTCCTGGACCCCAGACACAATGTTTCCACTTGACATGTGTGCATGCCCGCTCACTGTACTTTACACTGACGTGACACGCTGTGACACTGAGTCTGCACACATTCGCATACTCTAACGATTATGCACATGAGTGAAACTGCACCGGGCAGAAGGACCACCCAGACACAAAGACTGACACACGCGCAGACACACAGACAGACACTGACTGAGACAGACGGACAGGCAGACAGCCACACTGACACGGCCGGGACGCACAGTCATATAAACACACAACCAAACGGCACACCCACACACTGCCACGCACATTGTTTTATACTAGTACATCACACACACACACACACACGGACACACACACACACGCACTGTAAAGCACGTACGCACGCGCACGCACACACACACACACACACACTCATACTCACACTCTGTATTCATCTCACTGTCTGTCTCTCACTCACTTTCTGTACACACAAGAAAAACCCCGCTGAACGTACCTGAGTGTTACCTGGGCGGGGTTTCCCCACTGGCTCACCGCTGGTAATCCCTGGCCAGGATATATCCTCCCGCATATCACTTTGAAAGAACAGAAGTCAAACCTGCCCTGACAAGGAAAAATATCACAACTCCAGCTTCAAACTGAAGTCAGTTGACAACTTCACTGTAGGCTATAACCAAATATTGAACTTCTTTGCTGCGACACCAAGTTCCAGAACTCCCAATTATATATGTTACAACGATGAGACTAGACATGCAATTCAGTACCTCTGTTATGTGACAGGAGACATCCCCAACTGTGGTTTTGCCAACTGTGTGTGTGTGTTCGCACAGCCGAACAACGTTGGCGCGTCTGCTTTCAGTTTCTCAACTGGCACTTGCGCAATTTATTTCCGGGTTTCCCGAACCGTGCAGTCGGTGAAGCGTCAAAGTGCACATATGTTGACTGCTGTCTGGTTGTTCATTGCTTTGCTGCGAAGAATATAATGCGGGCGGGAACACACACACACACACAAACACACATTCACACATTCTCTTTCTTACTTTATATATATATATAAACAAAAACAAAACAGGGGTGCTTCAATGTATGACCTGTCAACAAAAACAAAAAAATGCTTTTCATACTTCATTGCATTTCCTACATTCTTGAGGCTTCCGCAAAACGAATGTCAATTTCATATCAAACAGAATCTCCACGAACGAAGAAGCGAGATATCAGCTTTAATAATAATTAATAATAATGCATGATATTTATAAAGCGCATGTATCCAGGGTTTAACCCTGCTTGAAGTGCTGTACAATCATTGGAAAATACAACAACATAACACTATTTCAAGTGCAATCACACACATATTAATGAATAACACAATGCACGATAAAACATTATCACACGCGCGGACACACATAAAACGCACTATAAAATAAACATTGCACAATAACACATGATCACAAACACACGCATTCACGCGCGCGCGCAACACACATAGATCTACGTGAAAAACTATGTACAGTACATGGTGCACAAATGAGCATCACGAACAGACCAGGCTTGAAAGAGTAATTTATGATAAATGTTTGCGGAAAAGGTGTGTTTTTAGTTTTGTTTTGAACTGTGACAGGGAAGGGCAACTGCGGAGGTCAGCGGGCAGTGAATTCCAAACAGAAGGAGCTTGATACTTGGCGGATTTCTTTCCGTAACTTTCCAGTTTCAGGGCCGGACCAAATGAGTTGTAAGGGGGGGGGGGTCCTCCTTTTTTGGGGGGGGGGGCAAATCAGCGAAGTGGCGAAGCCACAAGCGCGCGTCTGCTAACTAGGGGGGTCCGGGGGCATGCTCCCCCGGAAAATTTTTGAAAAACGGTTAAAATCTGTGCAATCTGGTGCATTCTGGGCCTTGTTTTGAGGGTTAAGAGCAGCATTGTTTTGGTGGGGGGTACCTTTTTCTCATCGGATTTCACATTGAATAAAATTTGTTAGAGACACACACAAAATTTATTTAAAAAAAAACAAAAAAAACAACAACATTCAAAGCAAGGTACATGCTTTTTCCGGGGGTGGGGTTCCGGAACCCCTGGAACCCCCCCCCCCCCCCCCTGGGTCCGGCCCTGCAGTTGAAATGTTGGTACCTTGAGCTTTTCAGAGCTGGACCTGAGAGGGTTCATACATGTTCAGTACCGAGGATAGGTATGGGGAAAGGGTGTTCTGAAAGTGCCTAAAAGACAGACATGCAATGTTGTACTCTACCTTGGATACAACGGGAAGTCAATGGAGCTTTATGAGAAGAGGTGTGGCGCGATGTGTTTTGCGCTTACGAAGCACAACTCTAGCAGCACAGTTCTGAACCTTTTGGAGGCGGCTGAGGAGGGTTGAGGGGACACCAGAAAGAACAGAGTTGCAATAATCAAGCCTAGACAGGACAAGAGAGGAAACTAACTGAGTAGTAGAAGTAACTGAGAGGAGTGGGCGAATGATATTGATCTTGCGTAGGTGGAGATAGCAGGACCGACAGAGATGGAAAATTTCTTTGCTTTACCTGGCTAAACGACTTTTGAAGCCTGTCAGTGATGTTTACCTTCTTTGACAAAAGTGGTGCCAGTGTGTAATCTACATCCACTTATATACTTACAAGCATTTTGAAACATAATTCTTTCGCGTGTAAACTATCATGCATACAATCACAGATGTCTATGGGCTTGGGCATGGAATAAAAACAACCTTCCACACACAGATGTCTATGGGCTTGGGCATGGAATAAAAGCAATCTTCCACACACAGATGTCTATGGGCTTGAGCATGGAATAAAAGCAACCTTCCACACACAGATGTCTATGGGCTTGAGCATGGAATAAAAGCAACCTTCCACACACAGATGTCTATGGGCTTGGGCATGGAATAAAAGCAACCTTCCACACACATATGTCTATGGGCTTGAGCATGGAATAAAAGCAACCTTCCACACACAGATGTCTATGGGCTTGAGCATGGAATAAAAGCAACCTTCCACACACAGATGCTTGGGCAAGGAATAAAAGCAACCTTCCACACACAGATGTCTATGGGCAAAAGCAACCTTCCACACACAGATGTCTATGGGCTTGAGCATGGAATAAGAGCAACCTTCCACACACAGATGTCTGAGGGCTTGAGCATGGAATAAAAGCAACCTTCCACACACAGATGTCTATGGGCTTGGGCATGGAATAAAAGCAACCTTCCACACACAGATGTCTAAGGGCTTGAGCATGGAATAAGAGCAACCTTCCACACACAGATGTCTATGGGCTTGAGCATGGAATAAAAGCAACCTTCCACACACAGATGTCTATGGGCTTGAGCATGGAATAAAAGCAACCTTCCACACACAGATGTCTATGGGCTTGGGCAAGGAATAAAAGCAACCTTCCACACACAGATGTCTAAGGGCTTGAGCATGGAATAAGAGCAACCTTCCACACACAGATGTCTAAGGGCTTGGGCATGGAATAAAAGCAACCTTCCACACACAGATGTCTATGGGCTTGAGCATGGAATAAAAGCAATCTTCCACACACAGATGTCTATATGGGCTTGAGCATGGAATAAAAGCAACCTTCCACACACAGATGTCTATGGGCTTGAGCATGGAATAAGAGCAACCTTCCACACACAGATGTCTATGGGCTTGAGCATGGAATAAAAACAACCTTCCACACACAGATGTCTATGGGCTTGAGCATGGAATAAAAGCAACCTTCCACACACAGATGTCTATGGCCTTGAGCATGGAATAAAAGCAACCTTCCACACACAGATGTCTATGGGCTTGAGCATGGAATAAAAGCAACCTTCCACACACAGATGTCTATGGGCTTGAGCATGGAATAAAAGCAACCTTCCACACACAGATGTCTATGGGCTTGAGCATGGAATAAAAGCAACCTTCCACACACAGATGTCTATGGACTTGAGCATGGAATAAGAGCAACCTTCCACACACAGATGTGAGAGGGTGGAGTGGAAGGGGTGCACAGATCAGGAAGCATTCAATAGATACGCCAGGTCAGGGGTTACAATAACGTGACTTTTACAGGGCCAGATCCAGGGGGGTTTCCTATATATATATATACATATATATATTCCACACAAAAACTCATGACAAAATTGTAATACTCCCAGAATGCGCCAGATTGCACATATTTTAAATCTAGATTTCAAAAGTTTTCCTCAACTAATGTACCCCAACCACAATTCTCGTGTTGTATGTAATTTATCGGGGAGCAGGGGCGGACCTAGGGGGGGGTTCCTGGGTGCCCGGAACCCCCCCCCCCCCCCTATCCGGTTTTTTTTGTGGTTTTTTTTTGTAAAAAAATAAAGCGCTTGTGCTTTCCTTCCTTCCAAATGCAACATGCTTGAAACTGACGAGAAACTCAAAGGCTAACCCCCCCTCCGAATTATTTTTGAAATGATTAGTTATACTGAAATAGTAGTTCATATATAATAGCACATTGCCTTCTCAAAGTCAAAGGTGCACATATTTGTACACGCATATTTACTGAATAGATACCTTGTTATCTTCCAGGAGAGGCCTCCGATTGACCTAAAAAAATAAAATTCCTTCAGCATCTGGGGGGCTTCACCCCCCAGACCCCCCACCAGGGCTTTGCCACTGGACCCCACCGGGGCCTGAGCGGCCCCTGGACCCCTGCTCCAATTTGGAACCCCCCCCCCCCCCTTATTCACAACTAGGTCCGCCCCTGGGGAGACTGGTGCTAAGTTTACACGGGAAGAATGGTGTTTTGAACCCTTCACGTTTTCTATTACCGTTGTTGTTGCCTTGACATATGCGAAAACCGTTTCTGTTCTGAGCCGATACAGTCCTGTTCCATGTGTCGTATGCTACTTTGGACAAAGTTTATCGAATCAATCGACTGTCAAATGCTAGTCTAGCTCGACATATGTCGGAATAATACTGACTCGTGCTTTTCTGTTAAACACAAGGCATTTAAGGCTGAACCATCTTTAAGCTCATGCCACCATAAAATGGACGATGAGAAGAACCTTCTCAAATCCAAAGAAGGGTCACAGGCGCATGAATACAGTTTTAAGCGCATTGCCATTAGCCAATCAACTGTGTCATAATTATCAGTCATGTGACACCAGTAATTACTGACAATTATTATTATCATTATCATTATTATTATTATTATTATTATTATTATTATTATTATTATTATTATTCGCCGCCTGCCTGTCCAAGCCATGCTGGCCTTACTGTCCTCTGTTACCAGGGTGACAAAGGCAACTCCTCAATGCAAAATGGCTGTGGCCCTGCATGTCTCAACCCGCAGGTGTTCGGCGTTCGAAGCTCGCAAACCTAATGCTGCATGGATCTGAACTGACTCCAGGATCTCCATAAAAAATAAACCCAAGACATGCTGTGCTGACAAGACTCAGTCTGACTTGTAACTTAAATTGTATCTTGTAGTGTCCCGGAAAAAAAGGATTTTCGCTTTCAGAGCAGTCCAATCAACCTGATAAGATTCCGGAATGTTGATCTTGTGCGCGCACATCTTCGTTTCTTCTTCTTCTTTTTCGTTCATGGGCTAAAACTCCCACGTTCACTCATGTTTTTGCACGGGTGGGTTTTTTACATGTAGGACAGTTTTACCCCGCCATTCAGGCAGCCATACGCCGCTTTCGGGGGAGGCATGCTGGGTATTTTTGTGTTTCCACAACCCACCGAACTCTAACATGGATTACAGGACCTTTTCCGTGCGCACTTGGTCTTGTGCTTGCGTGTACACACGAAGGGGGATAAGGCACTAGCAGGTCTGCAACATAAGTTGACCTGGGAGATCGGAAAAATCTCCACCCTCAACCCACCAGGCGGCCGCGGCCGGGATTTGAACTCCCGACCTCCCGATTAGGAGGCCGATGTCTTATCCACTAGGCCACTGCGCCCGTCTACATCTTCGTTTTATGGATCAGGCCGTAAGAGCTTGGCCCAGCCTGCTCCAGAACAAGTGCTTGTCATCCTCATCCTCGGGAAACTCGATGTAACTCGTGGCCTGCAAGTTAGCCAACATGTCACGTGGCAGCTCGTGGGCTGGCACGTGCTGGTAGAGTAGGAAGAGCAGTACGTCACGTCCGGTGTGCACGCTTTCCATCAGCGCCATCTGCAGTTCGTAGTGACACCAGTCCGAGTCCAGCAGAGCGCGACTCACGACCACCAGAGTGCGCCGGCTTCGCTGAACGCTGTCCACGATGTTGGAGGCGATGTACTGACCTGGAAGGGAGAAAGCAGATGTTAGTAGATAACCTCTACTTCTCTATCGAAATGTGCCAAAGCCTACTACTTTTTAATGAAGTTTCACCTATCCAACATTATTACTGGCCTTAGTTTTATACATAGTAGCTGCCATAACACAAAAGAAGACAAAAGAACACACATCAAACCGGTACATGTATTTCTTTTTGGCTCACGTAAGTGTAGCCTATGCGATCGTAACTTTGTCTGTCTGTGCGTGCGTTTGTGCGTGCGTGTGTGCGTGTGTGTGTATGTCTGTGGTAGAAACTTTAACATTTCCGAGTCTATGGATTACGTCAGTCTCGGTCAAAAGTGTTCGACGTGTGTGATAGAAACTATTTGAAGACGTCACATTATGACGTAAGAGGGTAAGACGTCACGCAAAGGAATTACTGAAAGTCTCGGTCATTGTTATTGTGAGCGGGCCGAGACACCTTGGCAGATCCAGGGTCTCGCTTTCTTGCATAGTTTCACCTATGCTTACTGTGTGTGTGTGTGTGTGTGTGTGTGTGTGTGTGTGTGTGTGTGTGTGTGTGTGTGTGTGTGTGTGTGTGTGTGTGTGTGTGTGTGTGTGTATGTGTGACGGAGTGATTGAGTTTGTGTTACTGTTTGTCGATTTCTTACGTGAGCCTTGAAGGCTTCGCCTCTTGTTTTACATCTTCGAATCCTGGCTCTCACAGAACCGACTAGTGTGATGTAGATAAGATAGTCCTATTCATATGTAACACGCAGTGATGTCGCTGATGAATGTGAGACTCTGCGAACTGTGCCAAACTCATGTTTATATGATAATGAGTGGAGAGGGGGTCGGGGGGGGGGTAAGAATACAGGTAAACTTCCATACTGTACAAAAACACTAGAACAAGAAGGGCAAAGCCCATACGACTCACATGCTTTACACATTTTTCCTACCAAAATACATGTGACCTTGAGGTCAAGGTCATCCAAGGTCATGCAACACAAAGCTGTTAATTCAAGACATAGGAAGTACAATGGTGATTATTGGCTCTTTCTACCATGAGATATGGTCACTTTTAGTGGTTCACTACCTTATTTTGGTCACATTTCATAAGGGTCAAAGTGACCTTGACCTTGATCATATGTGACCAAATGTGTCTCATGATGAAAGCATAACATGTGCCCCACATAATTTTTAAGCTTGAAACAGTTATCTTCCATAGTTCAGGGTCAAGGTCACTTCAAAACATGTATACAATCCAACTTTGAAGAGCTCCTGTAAACCAAACTGGTATCAAAAGATGGGGCTCACTTTGCCCTATATATCATATATAGGTGAGGTATTGAATCTCAAAACCTTCAGAGAAAATGGGAAAAATGGGAAAAATAGCTGGTTTTTAGGCAACATTTATGGCCCCTGCGACCTTGACCTTGAAGCAAGGTCAAGATGCTATGTATGTTTTTTGGGGCCTTATCATCATACACCATCTTGCCAAATTTGGTACTGATAGACTGAATAGTGTCCAAGAAATATCCAACGTTAAAGTTTTCCGGACGGCCGGCCGGCCGGACGGCCGGACGGACGGACGGACGGACGGACGGACGGACGGACGACTCGGGTGAGTACATAGACTCACTTTTGCTTCGCATGTGAGTCAAAAAGGTAAGCTGTAAAAGTAATGAATACGATGGACTCAACCATGTCACTGTCTTATGCAAAAACATCAAGACTCTGGCCAGGTTTTGTCCTGGGATAAGACGATCCCTACATTTCAACACATATCAATAACAACACCCTGGCTGTTTGCTGTGGTGAGCTGGATAGTTTGTACAGAATTAATTTCTTAAAACGAAAACCACGAAACTAATACGAAGAAATGCCCACTGTGCAAAGATAGCACCTCGGAGTTTCTAAGATGAGGGATGGTATAACACCAGGTAAAAACCTTTCTAAGATAGCACCTCGGGGTTCCTAAGATGAGGGATGGTATAACACCAGGTAAAAACCTTTCTAAGATAGCACCTCGGGGTTCCTAAGATGAGGGATGGTATAACACCAGGTAAAAACCTTTCTAAGATAGCACCTCGGGGTTCCTGAGATGAGGGATGGTATAACACCAGGTAAAAACCTTTCCAGGGCTGAGATGGTGAGCCGTTCTGTTTTCACGAGAAGGAGTTTGCCTTTAATGCGGGTATCCTACCCCCTTCCACCTACCCGGCATGAAGTCCCTGGTGTGGATGCACAGTTGCAGGCCCTGCTCGTCCTCCAGGCGGGACTTGAGTTCCCCCATGACGAAGTCCTGGTCCTCTGTGGCGAACGACACAAAAGCGTCGTAACGGAACTGCTGCTGACGCTGTTGCTGCTGTTGCCTGCTGCGCTTCAGACCCAGACGTGACGCGTAATACAGGTATCGCAACTTCCACCGGAAGCGGTACGCCAGCGCCCCCAACAGCAACGTCCCCACCACGACGCAACACGCTGACGCCCCCACGAAGGCTCCAGCGAAGTTAGTGCAGGTGTACTCCAGCTCCTTGATTGTGTCAAAGATGTTCTCCATGGCTTTGAGCGAGCCGTCGCGCCGCTGACACCAGTAGTAGCTGTCGCTGCCAAAGTTCACCATGGACTCGCGCGCCCACTCAAGGAAGTCGATGTTCTGGCAAATGCAGGAAATAGGGTTGAAGGTCATGTTAATGGTCACGTTGTAAGTCTTCGCCACGTGGTCCAGGTGGTCGCGGGTGTTCTTTGGGATGGTGCGCAGCTGGTTCCTGGACAGGTCCAGGTGTTGAATTTTTGCCATGTGAGAAAGGTCCAAGAAGAACGACCCAAAGCCGTTCACCGACAGGTACAACTCCTGCAGGTTCACCAACTGAAGCAGTGTTTTGTTATGCAGGTGACCCAGGTCGTTGACGGAGAGGTCGAGCACCCTGAGGTTCTTGAGCCCGCTCAGGATCTGTCCCTTGTCGTGCCAAAAGACCTCCCTCAGGTGGTTGGCGCTGACGTTGAGGACCCGCAGGGCCGGGAAGCTGGAGAAGAAGTCGCGGCTGATGTGACCGATCAGACTGTTCACAAGGTGCAGTTCTTCTACGTGCTGGAAGCCGCACAGCGGGCCTATCAACTCAGGGAAGTGGTTTTCGCTCAGGTCGATTTTCTTCAGGCTGTTCGTGGCGTTTACCTTCACCTTCTTAAGCTTGTACACGAGGCCGAAATCTCTGGCCGAGAAAGTTTCTAGCTTAGGTGGCACGCTGAACTGTTTTCCTTCACACTCAGCAGGTGCATTTGTGGCGGAACTACTGTGCGCAACTTGCTTCGCGTTCTGCCTTAAGACAGCTTTTCCGCGGAGTGTATTGTGTCGCTGTGGGCTGTCACTGGAGTCGTCATCACCAGGAGGTCTGAGGGGTGGCGTCCAGTAACCGTCCAAGCCATTCATGTCCAGCACCTCGAGGCTTTCAAGACAGGCCAGGTCGTTCACGTAGGCAGCCAGCTCAAAGAGATTGCCGTC